>NC_142072.1:10413125-10585000 GCF_059756535.1 Pantherophis guttatus
TTTTTTTTTAATTTGATTTATATGCCGCCCTTCTCCGGAGACTTAGGGCAGCTTACAATGCATTAAACAATAGCCTTCATTCTTTTGTATATTTTATACAAAGTCAGCTTATTGCCCCCACAAACTGGGTCCTCATTTCACCTACCTTAGAAAGGATGGAAGGCTGAGTCAACCTTGAGCCTTGGAGAGATTCAAACCAGCAGAAATTGCAGGCAGCTGTGTTAATAACAGGGTGCACTAAACCACTGTACTATCAAAGTTAAGAATGATCTGGACCATAGAGCTTCCTCACTCAGTGCATAACCCAGTTGTTCAGTGAATCTGGATCCCCCATGGATTTTGTTTGTCAGAAGGTCACAAGAGAGCTTCGCATGACCCCGGGACACTGCAACCGTCATAAATGTGACTCAGTTGCCAAGCGTCTGAATTTTGATCACATGGATCATGGGGCCATTGCACATGAGTCCTTTTTTCAGTGCGGTTGTAACTTTGAACGGTCCCTAAAGGAACTGTTGTAAGTCAAGGACCACTTGTATTCCTGCTTAATTTTTCCCGCTCTGCCCCCAGTTCCCCAAAATCATTTGCTCCTTGACCAAGACAAGGGGATGTTATACTACAGTCCAGTGATGGGTTTCAGTTGTTTTTACTACAGGTTCTGTGGGCATGGCTTGGTGGGCGTGGTAGGGGAAGGATACTGTAAAATCTCCATTCCCACCCCACTCCAGGAGAAGGATCCATTTCCTCCTGATCAGCTGGGACTTGGGAGGCAGAGAATAGATGGGGCCGGGGCCAGTCAGAATTTTTACTACCGGTTCTCTGAACTATTCAAAATTTCCGCTACCGGTTCTCCAGAACTGGTCAGAACCTGCTAAAACCCACCTCTGCTACAGTCCTAGCATTGAGTCTGCACTTTTACTCCAGACAGTCCTGGCACTGAGACCCACTGGTGTAACTGAAGTTGCAGAGATCTAACATGGCAGGCAAGTCCTTTTCAGACATGCTGAACCCTTTGGGGGAAAAGGCGGTCCATGGGTGAGAAGTAAACTTCTGGTAAGAAGAACTGAGAGTGACATCTGGGCTGCTTCCCCATTTAATTTCACTACAGATAGGCTTAGCTGAAAAACAGCAACCTAAAGCAGTGTTTTTCAAACTTGGCAATTTTAAGATGTGTGGACTTCAACTCCCAGAATCCCCCAGCCAGCGTGTAAAAGGTGAGAATTCATTAAGGTAAATTTGAAATGATTTCAAATGCTGCTTCCCAGTTTTCTTGCTACCTGGGCTGAGCTCCATGTATAAAGGTAAAGGTAAAGGTTCCCCTTGCACATATGTGCTAGTCGTTCCCGACTCTAGGGGGTGGTGCTCATCTCCGTTTCAAAGCTGAAGAGCCAGCGCTATCCAAAGACGTCTCCGTGATCATGTGACCAGCATGACTAAATGCCAAAGGTGCACAGAAAGCTGCTACCTTCCTACCAAAGGTGGTCCTTATTTTTCTACTTGCATTTTTTACGTGCTTTCGAACTGCTAGGTTGGCAGAAGCTGGGACAAGGGACGGGAGCTCACCCCATTACGCAGCACTAGGGATTCGAACCGCCGATCTTTCGATCGACAAGCTCGGCATCTTAGCCACTAAGCCACCGCATCCCTCGCGCTCCATGTATAAGCAGTCTTTAATTAATTCTGTCATCTCTTGACTATATTCTACTCTCCCTTCTTCCTTTACCCAAGAGAGTTTCTCCCTTGCTTGACAAGGAGCCTCACTCAATGTCTTGGCTCCGCTCGCCACTCACTGAGGAGTCCTTACACCATCTGATGGCTCTAGCTGTTTGATGGTGCCTGGATCGAGGTGATTCCTGGCTTCAGGCGTCCGGAAGCTGACATTCCACACGTTCAGCTGGAGCAGCTTCTTCAGAATCAGAGCTGAGTCCTGAGCCACGACAATCACTCTGCCAACTGCTGGAGAAAAATCAGCTGTGTTGGTAGGATGTTGATCCCACACTTCCTGCACCATCTGCTATGTTAAATGTCAGCTGCAAATCCTGTGGCTGTGGTATGCAAAAGCAGTCTGTGTATAGCTCAGCTACTGGCCCTTTTTTCCCCGAGCAAAAGAGACAGGCTGCCCACCCCTCCGTCTACCAAAATTAGGAAGATGATGGTGGTAACAATGGGGTCAAACGTATTTTCCAAAGCAACACAAACACAAGACACAATGGTTGCAAACTCGCCAAGGAGAGAAGCAACCTAGAACTAAGGAGAAATTTCCCAACAGTGAGAGCCATTAACCAATGGAATCGCTTGCCTTCAGAAGTGATGGGTGCTCCATCACTGAAGGCTTTCAAAAAAAGAGAGGATGGATAGCTCAACAGACTAAAAGCCTGTTATTAACATTCAGCTGTCTGCAATTATTGCATGTTCGAATCTCGCCAAGGCTCAAGGTTGACTCAGCCTTCCATCCTTTCTAAGGTAGGTAAAATGAGGACCCGGTTTGTGGGGGCAATAAGCTGACTTTGTATAAAATATACAAAAGTATGAAGGCTATTGCTTAACGCATTGTAAGCCGCCCTGAGTCTCCGGAGAAGGGCAGCATATAAATCTAATTTAAAAAAGAGAGAGAGAGAGAGAGGATGGACAGCTGTTTGTCTGAAATGATTTAAAATCTCCTGCTTGAGCAGGGGGTTGGACTAGAAGACCTCCGAGGTCCCTTCCAACTCTTATTATTCTATGTTCAATGGCACATTCGGAAAGTGAAAGTGATGCTTGAGCCAGATGCGCCTGAAGCTAAAGTGATTTCGTTTGGAACATGCCCTTGGGAATCCCTCACGCCCTTGGACATTGGAAGAGCCAATAACCTTGCATGGAGGAAGGCATGTTGCCTTGGAGAAACTTCACTTGACCTGGTATTCACCAGAAGTGTGGGACTGCAACTTCCATCCTCTCTTAAGTCCCGAGCCTTGAAGAATTTTGGGTCGCATTTTCTATCAGATCCTAACGACTCTTCCTTTCTGACGCATGCACTCTGCTTTTCTTTAAACTCTAAAAGTACAAGCGAGTTGTCTGACTGGTCTTTCAGGTTATAAGGACTGCCCAGCTTTTGCGTGGGAGAGAAATGACGGCAGAGAAGAGGAAAAATTGTTTCCTTGCTACAAGGAATACAGGAGTAAGCACAGGAGGAAGGTACAGCCTTACAATTTGGCTATAGCTGCAAGAGAGTTTTGACAGATGTGAAGCTGCCATGCAACGTGTTAGTCCTTCCTAGCCAACTGCATCTTCCCCAGAGGTGGTATTCAGCCGGTTTGTACCAGTTTTGGCGAACTGGTAGCGGAAATCGCAAGTGGGCCCGCCCACCTGCCCCGGATCTATGCCGTCCTATTTAGGCACGGTTTTGAGGCTGGGTGCATGTGCGAAAGATGCGCGGGCAAGCAAAACACATGTGTGGGAGATCGGAAGGTGCGTGTGCAAAGCGAGCGTGTGCACACGTGGCGAACCGGTAGCAACAAAATGTGAAACCCACTGCTGATCTTCCTCTAGCATATGTGGTTAATTTGTCATTCAATGTGTCATGCAGAATCCCAGATTCAGTGCAAGGTAGATCTAGGAAGGACAGGAAAGTTCCTTATTGAAGAATCCAGTCCATGTGGGACCCACACAGTATGCAAAAGCTAGCAGGTGGGGCCTAAACTTAGCTTAAGTAGCATATAGCTCATGGCTTATGCTTTAAAATAGTGCCTGAACCAGTGGTGGGTTTCAAAATTTTTTACTCTCGGTTCTGTGGGTGTAGCTTGGTGGGCGTGGCCTAGTGGGTGTGGCAGGGGAAGGATACTGTAAAATCTCCATTTCCTCCCAATCAGCTGGGACTTGGGAGGCAGAGAATAGATGGGGGCGGGGCTAGTCAGAATTTTTACTACCGGTTCTCCGAACTACTCATAATTTCTGCAACCGGTTCTCCAGAACTGGTCAGAACCTGCTGAAACCCACCTCTGGCCTGAACCTCAGTGGTGGGATTCAGGTAATTTAACAATCGGTTCTCTGCCCTAATGATTTCTTCCAACAACCAGTGTGCCAAACTGCTCAGAAAGTTAACAACTGGTTCTCCTGAAGTGGTGCGAACTGGCTGAATCCCACCACTGCTGAACCTCTTCCTAACGAAAGGCCTATTGCTTAACCATGCAAACACCATCCCTGGACTGATCCAATGGGATTTTCATGCTTCCAATAAGCAAAAAATACCTCTAAGCAGCAGCCTGCTTTTGATTTGAAATTTAAAAAGGAAATTTGTTCAAAGTCTTGCTGATAAAAAAAGAAAAGTAGAAAAGTTGCAGAGTTGAAGAAAACAACCAGATGTGCTGCTATCTAAGATTTGTGTGTCTATTTCACTGTGGACACTTAGAGACATTTTTCTTGCCTGCTTTTCTAACCAGGATGCTCCATATATGGCAAACCTACATGTGTGCTGCTCCTTCTTGTGGTAGCATCTAAAATGACACCTAACACGTCATTGCCCTGGAGTGTTGCAAATCAACTGCAACGAACTTTTAAACAAAGTCATGGAAATTGGGGGTGATTAAATCCAGCAATTGCTGATACAGCTTTTATTGTTTTGTTAAAGCAAAGGTTGTTTGGTTAGCGACTACATTGGGACCAGCAACCCTGTTGCTAAGTATGATACCAGAGTGGCTTATGACCTCACTTCTCATTCGGTCATTAAGCAATACAATATGTGACCATGACTTGTGACTTTAGTTCTTCATTCTCCATCAACGCTATCTGTTGGAAGTAAAGCGCATAACTTTTGATCCGGTGATGGCAGGATGTTGCGAGGGTCATAAATGCAAGGATTGATTGGCTAAAAAACGATCATGACTTTGAACGGTTGTTAAATGAAGCAGTGGGTAAGCATTGTTCTTCTCCAAACCACGAAGCAGACTCTTTATCCCGACAAAAAACCCCTTTTATTAAGTTACTGTGAATTCCTCTCATTCACATTCAGCAAAATCTTTCAAGGGTGAATTTATAGTCACAGACCTTATCTGGCTTGGAAAGCTGGCAGGCTGATATCTTCAAAACTTGGCAAGGAGTCTCGGAGAGTCACGAACCAACAGGAATAGAGCCTTGGTAGTACAGGGGTTTAAGGCACCCTGTTATTAAGCTTATTAAGACCAGCTGCCTGCAATTACTGCAGGGTTCGAATCTCGCCAAGGCTCAAGGTTGACTCAGCCTTCCATCCTTTCTAAGGTAGGTGAAATGAGGACCCAGTTTGTGGGGGCAATAAGCTGACTTTGTATAAATATACAAAAGGATGAAGGCTATTGCTGAGCACATTGTAAGCCACCCTGAGTCTTCGGAGAAGGGCGGCATATAAATCAAATTAAAAAAAAAAAAATTAAGCGAACTAATTGCCTCCTGCAAACTCCACTCCCCTTTCGCTCCTCTTTTATTCCCTCTGGGAGGGGCCATTCATTGTCCACCTGTGGCCTTACTTTCAAGTCGACCCTTGTTCTTTAGCTGTTCCCTTCGTCTGGCAACTCTGCGCATGCGCACCCTGGGAACAGGCTCCAGCTGTTCGTCTGCCTCATTGATGCCTGACTCCAAAGGCAGCTGATAACTGGCATACGGCCCTGGCCCTCTCTCTGCCTCCGGCGCAGAGCCCTCATCAGAACCTTCCCCAGACTCCAGGACTGGCCCACGTTCCTCCCCAACCGCCTCACTGTCCGAATCTGCTACCAGCTCCACTGGTCACTGGTGGGCCACAACAGTCATATTGCATACCTGTTTCATGCATATTGCCTAAAGAATCATAGGCAAATTTGTGCCTTTCGAAGAAAGGAGTTCACATGATGTACATTATTCATCTAAGACAGTATTTCTCAACCTTGGTAGCTTGAAGATGGGTGGACTTCAACTCCCAGAATCCCCCAGCCAGCAGCGCTGGCTGGGGGTTTCTGGGAGTTGAAGTCCACCCATCTTCAAGCTTCCAAGGTTGAGAAACACTGATCTAAGACCTCTGCAAGGAAATGAAGTCAGCAGCCATAACCCCAACGGGCTCTGTTGAAATTAATGGCTCTGCCTCTCAGGCTTCTTTCCCAGAATTAATGCTTTTTCCACACAAAATGGAGGGAAAATAGCAAACTGAAGGACAACATATATTTTTTTTTAATGCTCGTTTTTATAATTATAAAATGCTTATGCCAAGCCAGAGGTTCTCCAGTGACCGTCCTTGTTAATGTTCTTTATTTAAAGTTAACGTTCTCTATTTAAAACATAATATAATATTTGTCCATAAGATGGCAATATTTGCCTATCTTATAACTGATTTTTCTAGCAGCTGTGATGGCTGGAGCTCTTCAAAGTATTTTTTCCTCCAGTTTTATTGGTATTGTTTGAAATAGTTTTGGTAATACATTCATTTTTATTAATGCTATTCTTCCCATTAATGATAGTTGCAAGTTTCTCCATTTCTCCAGGTCTATTTCAATTTGTCTTTTCAGTTTATAATAATTATCTTTCTTGAGCGTTACACATCTTGATGTCAAATGAATGCCCACATATTTCACTTTCTTCACATTTTGGATGTCCAGTTTCTGCATTATCTCCCTTTTTTATTTACTCTCATATTTTTAACTAATATTTTTGTCTTATCTTTATTAATTTTCAGTCCTGCTACTTTCCCATATTCTTCTATTTGCTGTCATAGTTTTGGCACTGTCTCTATTGGATCTTCCATGATAAACACCAAATCATTTGCAAATGCTTGCAGTTTGTATTCTTCTTTTTTGATTTTCATTCCTTTTATTTCCTTTTCCTGTCTCACTTTTCTATATAGAACCTTTAATGTCAATATAAATAGTAATGGAGACAAAGGACATCCTTGTCTTGTCTCTTTTCTGATATTCTTTTCCCTGTCATTTCACCATTTCACCATCACCTTTGCCGCTTGATCTATATATATAGTTTGGATCATATTTATGAATCTGTCCCCAAAATCCATCATTTTCCACTGTTTTGTCATAAATTGCCAATTCACATTATCAAACAAGATAATGAAATTATATAATTATCTATTGCGGATTAGACTAGAAGATGAAGAAGTAAAAGAAACAATGATAGCATGGGCAAAGAATTTTGGATATACTATAGAACTGGAGAAATGGCAACAACTTTGGGAAAGAAACTATAAATTAACAATGGCACCAGCTTATACAGAAAATTTGTATAAGATGTTTTATAGATGGCATATGCCACCAGAAAGATTAGCTAAGATATTTAAAGAAAATCAACTAAGGGTTGGAAATGCATGGTTAGAGGGAATGTTGCAGCAACATATAGAGTTAAAACCAGAGATATTCTTATTGGGAATTTTACTGGAGAATTATAGTAAAGAAGATACTTATTTGATTATTCATATAATAACAGTAGCTAGAATTGTATTTGGACAAAATTGGAAAGCAGATAAAATCCTGTTGGAAGGAGAAATTATAAAGAAAATTTTAGAATGTGCAGAAATGAATAGATTAACATTGAGAATAAAAGATAAAGAGGAGTCGATGTATTTCAGGACATGGGATAAATTTTACGATTGGTTAGAAAGGAAATATGAATAAGGGTATAGAGATAAAATAGATAGAGAAAAGATGGGAGAAAATAATCAGAAAAATAGAAACCCAGATGATGCCTAGGTAAAAGGAGAAAGGGGAGGGGGGAGTAAAAGGGAAAAAATGAGATTATTATAAAAATGTACACAAATGATGAAACAGATACAAATATTAATCAAATAAGAAATTGAAATGAGAATAGAGGTAGATAGAAAATTGGGGCTTCTCGAATAACATTCTAGATTGAACTGAAAAGGGAAACAACAAGAGAGAGGGGAAGGAATAGAGAGAGAGGAAGGGAGAAGAGAGGAGAGGAGAGGAGAGGAGAGGAAGAGAAAGAAGAAAGGGAAAAGGAGAGGAAGAAAAGAGGGGAAAGAGGAGTAGGAGAGAAGGTTAGAAGAGGAGAAGAAGAGAGGAGTGGGGGAAGGGAAGGGGAAGTAGGAAAGAGAATGAGAGGAAGAACGAAGGAAGTAGGAGGAACTAGGGGAAGGAAGAGAAGGGGAGGAGAAGAAGAAAGGTTGTGGCAAAATAAAGAAGGGTAAATGGTAAAAGAGCAGCCCCGAATAAGTAAAAATTAAAAATGAAGGTTAAAAGATAAGATGAATGAAAAATGGTGGATAAATGACTGTACATGTAAATATGTTTATGAGAAATAAAAATAAAAACTTTTTTGAAAAAAAAAGGGTTAGGGTGAGGGTTTAGGGTTATGTTGTGGTTCCCCAGCAGCCTGCAGAGCTGGCAGGACAGCAATGAGGCTGAGGAAGAACATGGGCCAGTCCTGGAGGCTGGGGAAGGCCAGGATGGGGGCTCTGCGTCAGAGGCAGAGATGGGGCCAGGGCCATTGGGGAGTGAGGTACGGACTCCAGAGCCTCCAGAGACTGATAGGAGTGAGGCAGAGGAACAGGAGGAGCCTGTTCCTAATGCACGCATGAGAAGAGCTGCCAGAAGGCAAGAGCAGCTCAAGCAAAGAGGACAACTCGGAAGTAGGGCCAAGAGATGATTGGCCCCTCCCATAAGGCTTAAAACAGATCAGCAACGGCGTTTGGGCTTTGCCGGAAAACAACATTGGTAGCTTCATCTTCATCTTCTTCTTCGTCTATGTCTTGTATTTATTTTTGTATTGCCTAACTGGACCAAGATTTGCGATAGGACTGAGGAATTTGTGTTGGGAGGAATTTGCTTTAATTTAGTTGAACGACGCTGGGAATGAAGTAATTCTCAGCTGTTCGAATAGTTTGTTTTTTCACTGACTGATTTTCCTACTACTTACTTGGGCCTGGGTCACAACAGGTTAGGGTTAGGGTTTAGCGTTAAGGTTAGGGTTAGTACCTAATCCTTAAGGTACTTCTTGGTGAGGCCCAATAGTGACTGTAAGGCAAAATTATGGGAGGAAAGTTCATGTACTTGTGCACATATCACACACACCCAGTATTGTTACAACAGGTAGATGAAGTTTGGATCAGAAAAGTTTTTCAGTACTTTGGAGAGCACCCTGCGGGAAAGACTAGGAGAATGTTGAGCACAAAACCAAACCAAAGACAGTAATGCATGAAAAAAGGGGTGGAAATCATTTCTTCCCTTAACTGCTGGTTTTCCAAGCATTTAGTAATCAAACAAATTCATTTGGATTTCATTAGAAATCCTGACACCTTCCCCCCCCAAAAGTCACTGGTCATGTTAGCCCTTTGAAATAGTTCAGACCAGAAGCATGACAATGAATCTATAACAGTGATGGCTAACCTTTTTTTTTCTTGGGTGCCAAAAGCTCACACCCATAATGCAATGCTCCCCCATATATGACGCCCCCTGTGCATGTGCATGCAACCCCCCATGCTGCCCTGCTCCCCTGCATAGGTGCATGCGACCCCCTGAGCTCCCCCACTCCCCCATGCATGTGCGTACGACCCTTCCCCCATGCCCCATTTTGCACCTAGCAGGCCTCCCTGAAGCCTCCGGAGGCCAGAAACAGCCTGTTTCCGGACTTCCGGTAGGCCGTTTTTCACCCTCCCAGGGCTTCCGCGCAAGCCCTGTACTTACCCGGCATCCAAAATGGGCCGCTTGGCCACTGGGAGGGGCAGGGCAGCATTGGCATGTGTGCATGTCTCCCATATGCATGGCAGAGACCTGAAAATCAGTTGGCCAGTGGGAGGCACACATGCGTGCAAGTTTGAGCTGACTTAGGGCAACGGCTTGCTTGCCTGCAGAAATGGCTCCGTGTGCCACCTGTGGCACGTGTGCCATAAGTTCGCCATCACGGATCTATTATCTGTGAACTGCTAGGGTGGGTCTGTATTTCCTTCTTCCTGCCTACCAGACTATCCAAACTCTTGCAAGTCTGAAAATACCCTCCTGTCCTGCCCCTTATTTTTATGCTCCTGAAAACCAGGGAGGGATGTCCCATCTGAGATGCCTTCTCAGGGAGATGGAGATATCCCTTCACTCCTCCTCCTTCGGACTCAAGTTTTTGTTTATCAGGCTGTTGGGTTAGGCTGCAGCTCTTCCTTCTGTCTCCCAAGGTCATTCTTACAATCCATGACACCTGCTGATACTGGAAGCAGAGGAGAAGTCGCAGCCAACGCAGTCTCTGCATTCAGCATGGGGTGCTACAGTTGACACGGTCAGGCATGTCTTGATTGTTGGGTGAAACCAGGTTCCCAGAATGAGCCTGTCGCTGGAGGCATATTTCCTAGGAATTATGGTATCTCCTGTTTTCATGTCCAGGAAAGAATTACCATGTGCTAATACTGCTTGGAGCAAATAGCAGGATATCTAAGAGTATCTGAGCAAAAATGCAGAATGCCTGCTTTGTTCCTTCGAGGCTAGTTGGGTGATCAGGCAGAAATGCAGTTGTGCTTTTCTTCTTCCACTTCCTCCAGTACAGCAAAAAATGGAAGGAAGGTTGCAACTACAACATGCATAGTGGCTTTTTTTAATTCTGGAAAACTCTCTTCCCACAGGTGCAATAGCTATGTCAGCACTCCAAACTACATTCGTTCCAGTGCTAACATAAGGAGGAGAAGAGGGGGGCAGCTGGCAAGAGGACGCTTGACTTTTCACCTACTTATTTTCCCTGAAGATAATATCCCCTAGGAGATGAGATGGGAGGGGGGACATTCCTGGGAGCTGAAGTAGTAGATATGGGGAGAGTGATTTGGAAGATGGCCAATGGGACGCAGAGAATTGGGGAACGGAAAGGGAAGGTTTGGGGTCAGGAAGTCAGTGTTGGCTACGATATAATCAGGGACAGATTGTCGTGCTTAATAAATGAAAGATTTCATCAAAGACTTATTTGTTTGGAAATGCAATTTATTTTGAGACAACACTGAAACCTGACAAGCTGATCCTGTAAGACAAAGGATTTCCTGGATTTGGCTCCAACCTTCACCCAGGAACATCCTTGGAAAAAAAATCCAGATTTCCTTTTAACCTTCTTCCTCTTTAATCCTCTACAGAGGGAGGAGGGGCAAGAAGGCGTGTGCAGATAACTTTATATAAATGACACGATTTGCATTCTTGTCTCAGAAATCAGGATGTGACTGTCACAAACTGCCTATGGCAGGGGTGTCAAACACAAGGCCCACGGGCTGGATCTGGCCTGTGATGTGGTCAGATCCGGCCCACAGGACTGTCCTGGAAAAAGTAAGGGGCTGGCCCACGTCACTTCTGCCGGGTCTACTCAATGCTAAGAGGAAATATTGGGCCAAGGTGGCTTCAGCCCAGTCTACTCAATGCGAAGAGGAAATATGCCAGCAGTTTGGGGAGTGGCATCAAGCTGGCCATGCCCACCCAGTTGACCACATTCATCTAGTCAGCCCGCCCCCAAGGTCAATCACAGTCCTGATGCGACCCACAATGAAATTGAGTTTGACACACCTGGCCTATGGGCTTCTTTGCTGGTCCCCTTTTGGGGTACGCTAATTGCAGAGAAGGTGTCAAGACAGTCCTTCCTGATCCCATCACAGATTGATTGCATGAAGGGAATGTCTGCAAAAGGAAACCCTGTTTGACAAAGGGGCGTCTAGTCATACAGGCAGGGCCCCAGTTTCTTCTTTTGTGCAATGAATTCATGAATGAAAGGCACAAAGTGCCATTGTCTGAATTCGCATGTCATACTTGCGTTGTTTACTTTATGCTGGTAAACAAGGCAGAGAGGGAGTCAGAAGGAACATGAGTTTGGTGTAGAGGTTAAGGCATCAAGCTAGGACTTGGGAAACTGAGTTTTACTCCCGCCTTAAGCAAAAAACCACCTGGGTGACTTGGGCCAGTCACTCTCTGTCAACCCTAGGAAGAAGGTAATGGCAAACCATTTCCAAAAATGTTGCCAAGAAAATTGCAGGAAGTAATTCAAGCAGTCACTAGGATCAAGACTGACATTTGAGGGTGAAGGAAGAAGAGGAGGAGGAGAGGAGCAGTGGTGAAATCCAATTTTTTTAAACTACTGGTTCTGTGGGCGTGGCTTGGTGGGCACGGCAGGGGAAGGATACTGCAAAATCTCCATTCCCACCCCACACTGGGGCCAGCCAGAGGTAGTATTTTCCAGTTCTCTAACTCAACTACTCAAAATTTCCTCTGCCGGTTCTCCGAACTGCTCAAAATTTCCACTACCGGTTCTCCAGAACCTGTCAGAACCTGCTGGATTTCACCCCTGGAGAGGAGGCAATACGTAAGACAAATGTTTCCAACCAGATGTGCCTCATGTTATTTATATTTAGGGTGACCATGTATTCTTATTTAATAGCAGAGAGTTCTCTATTTAAAGGTATAAGGAAAAGGTTCCCCTCGCACATATGTGCTAGTCGTTCCTGACTCTAGGGGGCGGTGCTCATCTCCGTTTCAAAGCCGAAGAGCCAGCGCTGTCCGATGACATCTCCGTGGTCATGTGGCCGGCATGACTAAACACCAAAGGCGCACGGAACACTGTTACCTTCCCACCAAAGGTGGCCCCTATTTTTTCTACTTGCTTTTTTTTTAATGTACTTTCAAGCTGCTAGGTTGGCAGAAGCTGTGACAAGTAATGGAAGCTCATCCCGTTACGTGGCTCTAGGGATTCGAACTGCTGAACTGCCGACCTTTTCGATCGACAAGCTCAGCGTCTTAGCCCCTGAGCTACCACGTCCCTTACATTTAAAGGTATACTAAAGAACAAGACTCTGTTTGTGGGCAACCCATATCTGCATTGCTATGCAGTTGATTTCCCAACATTATACCAAGGTTGGTTTGTCTTGGCTGATTGTGAAAAAATTCTAACCATACTTTATGCCTAATGCACAAGTCTACACTCCCCTGTTACTGCTTTGTTTGCAGAGGATTAAAATGTCTTCAGGCCAAGCCACTTTTGGATTGTGTCACTGACTGCACCACCAAAAACTGACAAGGTTACCTTACCAGTTCCCGAAACCTGCTTCCAGTTTTTCTTTAATTATATTTTGGAATGCTGATACTGAGTTTACACTTCAAAAAAAAAAAAATATGCATCTGCCAAAGGCACATGAGGAAGTTAGAGATTTTCCCAGAAGTTCAAAAACTCCATTTTGCCTGCAGTTTCTCCCTTCAACCCTGATGAGTCAAAGGATAGATGTTCCAAAAAGAAAAAGAAAGCATACAATTTAGCGATTGAAATGAAAAAGAGAATTATATTGTAAATGAAATCATGGGGACAGATAGTAATTTGGAATAAGATAAAGTAAAATTCGTGGAAATAGTAAATAATAAGGAAGGACCACTCTGAAAGAGCCGTAAAAAGAGTTTTGTATATAAGTGTTGTATGTCTTGTATTGTTTGACTGTGTTATAATAAATAAACTCTTTTTTAAGAAAAACAGAGCAATTTTATCGATGGATAGAAATTGAATATGGACTAGAAGCAGAATAAAATTTAAAAAATTAAGAAAGAATATGTTGTAATAAACCATATTAAAATGTAAAAGCAAAGATGTATATGTATCAAGAGAATGGTGGTAAATGTTGAATATGATGACACAAAATTTTGTACTCAGATGACACACTGCTTGAATAACGATGTACCACCTGCTTAAAAGTAAAAATGAAAAACTTTTTTTTAAAAAGAAAAAGAAAAACAGTACAGTGCCTCTAATATTCTTGAGGATCGAGTCTCTGTCAATGATTTTTTTATGACTGTTGTAAAAAGGACTCTAGGACACTGTCTTTGAAAAATATTCAAGTTTGGTCTGCCATGCATCACAAAAGTGAGGTCAAGAAAAATGAAAGTATGGTTGGGGAGCATCTTTGATCAGTGTTGAGGGCTAGTGAGTCCAGAGAAAACAGCATATGTATATGTACATAATATGCTAATTTGTACGCATATACTATATATTGATATTTACACATATAATTCCTACTGCAGTATCCAATCCTAAACAGACATTGGATGTAGGTATGTGTATTAAGTTTATATTTCCTCCTTTCCTGCAATACTTTTATAGATGCTATATAGAATAGAATAGAATAGAATAGAATAGAATAGAATAGAATAGAATAGAATAGAATAGAATAGAATAGAATAGAATTTTTTATTGGCCAAGTGTGATTGGACACACAAGGAATTTGTCTTGATGCATATGCCCTCAGTGTACATAAAAGAAAAGATAAGTTCATCAAGAATCATAAGGTACAACACTTAATGATAGTCATAGGATACAAATAAGCAATCAAGAAACAATATCAATATAAATAGTAAGGATACAAGCAACAAAATTACAGTCATACAGTCATAAGTGGGAGGAGATGAGTGATAGGAACGATGAGAAGATTAATAGTAGTGCAGACTTAGTGAATAGTTTGACAGTGTTGAGGGAATTATTTGTTTAGCAGAGTGATGGCGTTCGGGAAAAAACTGTTCTTGTGTCTAGTTGTTCTGGTGTGCAGTGCTCTATAGCATCGTTTTGAGGGTAGGAGTTGAAAACGTTTATGTCCAGGATGCGATGTAAATATGTAAATATTTTCACAGCACTCTTTTTGACTTGTGTAGTATACAGGTCCTCAATGGAAGGCAGGTTGGTAGCCATTGTTTTTTCTGCAGTTCTAATTATCCTCTGAAGTCTGTATCTGTCTTGTTGGGTTGCAGAGCTGAACCAGACAGTTATAGAGGTGCAGATGACAGACTCAATAATTCCTCTGTAGAACTGGATCAGCAGCTCCTTGGGCAGTTTGAGCTTTCTGAGTTGGTGCAGAAAGAACGTTCTTTGTTGTGCTTTTTTGATGATGTTTTTGATGTTTCCATTTTAGATCTTGTGATATGGCAGAACCTAGAAATTTGAAGGTCTCTACTGTTGATACTGGGTTGTCTAGTATTGTGAGAGGTGGAAGTATAGAAGGGAATATATAGAAGAAAACATGTTTACTGACATTATTGATATAGTGGCTATTAATTTCTGACTCCATTCTTTAAAACTCTCATTCAGAATTTTCATTCTTATAATTTTTGCATCATTCTGAAAGTTTGTATTTATTTTTCCTCTATTTAAAATGTGTTTGGTTGCTAATACATTTTAGCATTGTTTTAAAGTTACTCTGGTTTCTCATCTTTTGCTAAGATTAAGTTAATTTGCATTTGCCATTTTTGTTGTGATTGATTTTTACAGGGACAGACAAATCTCCCAAGTGCACTTTCTGTTCAGCTTTTTTGTTCTTTTAATCTCTATAACAGAAAATTAAGAGAATAACAGAGTTGGAAGGTCTTCTAATCTAACCCCCTGCAAGAAACTTTATACCATTTCAGACAAATGGTTGTCCGATCTCTTCTTAAAACTTCCAGTGTTGAAGCACCCACAACTTCTGGAGGGAAGTTATTCCAAAGATTAATTGTTCTGTCAGGAAATGTATCCTTAGATCTAGGTTAGTTCTCCCCTCGATTAGATTAGATTACATGTTTATGCTGAATTCTTTTAATTTGGGGGTGTTTATTTATTTATTTATTTATTTATTTATTCATTCATTCATTCATTCAACTTATATAGTCATCCATCTCACAGAACAAATAACATGTATGAATGTGTTTTTTATTATTTACATTTTGTAAATAAGTGTGCTAATGCAAGCATTTGCAAGCTAATGCAAGTGTGCTTTTGGGTGCTTCTTCCATCTAGTATTCATATTTTGGCACACTCAGGTTGGAGAGTTATATTGCAACGGTTAGAGAAAGATAGCCACAAAAGTACAAATGTTTTTCCAATGTGGATGTTGTTTCAGGAAATGAGACATAAATTAAGTTCCGATTCAAATGCGAACTGAATGAACTTCTGTCCCCTTCTCATCTTTATTTATGGACCATAATTAAGTATCGCTACAGGTGCCAATTTGGGCAGAGACAGTAGTTAATAAATGCCAGAGATAATTGAGTAAAGGGATGAACGCAGCAATAAAAAATGGTACCTGTAATATGCTGCCAGAGGCAACCAATTCACCTTAGCTCATAAAAAGGCCAGCTGCGTTTCCAAACCACATTGGAACGATTTGCGGCAAAGTTAACCTGTCACTGGAGCAAATGATTCAAACAGCTTGTGCAAGGGAGAAGAAGTGTCCAGTAATAAATGGCGAGATTTGTGTGATTCAACTTTCAATATGGCAAATTTTGAGGGGCCTCTTCCTCCTTCTTTCACAGTCACCTGTTATATCATCAGGAAGTTATTCAATCTGAACGGTGGATTTGGTCCTAGTCACTCGCTAAGAGAGATAAAGGCGGGGTGTTAAGAAGCACTTCCTGATTAACCCAAGATTGGCTAATCCAAGCCAGGATTCCAAATAAAAGCTAGAAGGGGAACTGGGAAGCAAATCATTGAATTCCCACATCTTGGGGGTAAGAACTGCCTATACTTCCTTGCTGTCTCTCTAATTGATTTCAAAGCCTGTAGAAATGTATGTGTTTTCCAGGAGCATCATGAAGGCAGAGGACATTGGCTGTCGGGAGATCTCAACAGTTGACAGCTGCTAATTCGATCATTTTATTCCAGTAAACGAACAGGGATATTTGCAGCCTTGATTTATGGAACTTGACAGATGTGGGACAGATGTAAATTGCCACCTCTAGCCAAGGAGTTGGTTTCTGGAGCATAAGAGTTGGGCAGTCTTCTAGGATTGATGGCTGCCAATTACTTTGGGGGAGGAACTGAAGGAATACAGGGGGATTATGCAGCAGAGCTTGGATTTTCTTTTTCCATCCTAGATTTGGGGGGAATCTTTGTTCTTGCTAAGTAATGCTGCTATAATACCGTATTTGAGGGTTATGCAATTAGGCTAGGCTAGGCTAGGTTTGATTAGAGATTTCTATTTTTTGTTATTATCTAAAACCTTGGAATGAAATGCAACAACACTTAGGCCTCATCCATCTACCAGTAGTTTTTTTTTTTTTTTAATTTGATTTATATGCCGTCCTTCTCCGGAGACTCAGGGCGGCTTACAATGTGTTAAGCAATAGCCTTCATACTTTTGTATATTTATACAAAGTCAGCTTATTGCCCCCACAAACTGGGTCCTCATTTCACCTACCTTAGAAAGGATGGAAGGCTGAGTCAACCTTGAGCCTTGGAGAGATTCGAACCAGCAGTAATTGCAGGCAGCTGTGTTAATAACAGGGTGCTTAGACCACTGTACTATCAAGGCTCCTTTCTTGGGGAGAATTCTCCTTCTCTGTGGAGTTCTTTGTCACTTTTGTGGTTCTTGTATTCCTGTATTGCATTGCAGCCTTTATACTGCATCTTGGTTACATACACCTGTATTGAGATGCTGGAAAACTCCCTGTGATTGTAAGTCAGCATGCTCTGACTTTTAAACTTGCTTTTTTGTGATTTGTAGCATCGGGTGAAGGTATGCATGAGTGCCATTTATCTGCAAGATTTATTTACCGAGCGTATGGATTTATTTATTTCTATTTATATCCCGTCCTTTTTTATTTTTATAAGCAATTCAAGGCAGTGAACATACTCCTTGCTTCCTCCTCCTATTTTCTGCACCACAACAATAACTTTGTGAGGTGAATTGGGCTGAGAGAGGAGGACTGGCTCCAAGTCACCCGGTCAGTTTTCATGCCTAAAGTGAGACTAGAACTCATGGTCTCCTGATTTCTAGCTGGGTGCCTTCACTACTAGAGCAAACTGAGTCTATTTGTTCGGCACCTCAAAATGGCTAGAATTAAACATTGTGGCTTTGGATAATAATGGATGGGGGGGGGGCAGTGGTGGGTTGCCCCTGTTTGCACTGGTTCTATAGAACCAGTAGTAAAACCGGCGGGAGGCTCTGCCCACTGACCTGACGTCATGAAAATGCTTCTGCGCAGAAGAGCACGCGCGTGAGCGAAGCAAGTGTGCGCACGCGGCCCCGTTGCAAACTGGTAGTAAAGGTAAGTAGAACCCACCCCTGGTGAGGGGGCTCTGAGGATTGCAACATAAAGGAGCTGAAGGGGCTGACTCCAGCCTTCCAACTTCAGGTTGCCCACTTTTTGAAAAGCCATTTAGAAATCTATGGTTCTTGACTTTTCCTGTAAAAGCTAAGATTCTGTGTGTCTTATTTCCTGAGAGATTCATGCTGACCATTAGGCTGAATGGTTTGGTAAACCAAAATGGCGGAATGTTGCCCTCTTAAATTTCTGAATATTCTTGTTTCCAACAGATCTTATTCCCAGGAACTATTATTGTTGTTAAGAACCATGTTACATCTTTTCTTCAAGCTACTGGCTGCCATTTTGCTCATCGCATCTTCAGGTAAAGATCATGGAAACATACATGCTTTTTCTTTAGATACAGTGAATATGTTTGAATGTGAGTTGTGGGTGACTCAGTGGCTAAGACGCTGAGCTTGTCGATCGAAAAGGTCGGCAGTTCAGCGGTTCGAATCCCTAGTGCCGCGTAACAGGGTGAGCTCCCGCTCCTTGTCCCAGCTTCTACCAACCTAGCAGTTCGAAAGCATGTAAAAAATGCAAGTAGAAAAACAGGGATCACCTTTGGTGGGAAGGTAACAGCGTTCCATGCGCCTTTGGCATTTAGTCATGCCGGCCACATGACCATGGAGACATCTTCGGACAGTGCTGGCTCTTCAGCTTCGAAACGGAGATGAGCACCGCCTCCTAGAATTAGGAATGACTAGCACATATGTGTGAGGGGAACCTTTACCTTTTACCTTTTGTGGGTGACAAGGGTGAGGTGAATCCAGGATCAATCCAAGGAGACACACACACACACACACACACACACACACTATAAATCTCTTGCATTGCACCATATGCAGGGCTAGGCAAATTGTTATAGCCTCCCGCAAATGCCTTTCTCCCATATTTCATAAATGGAAACATCATAAAAATATAATTGTGGTGGTGACCCCTTTAGGCAGACAGGTGGGGAGCTGAGTAGCAATTGAAGTCCTTTTAATCATACCTGGCATTCCTGTTGGAGGGAAGGGCTCCCTTTTCTGCAAATTAAAAAAATAAAAAAGATGAGCTGCTTCCAGAACTGAGGAATCAGGAAGCTTCCTGCATACCCACTTTGGAAAACTGAGGTGAGCTGGTTTATGACTTACACTGAAAGCTGAGAGGACTTTTTCAAGGCTGAATGGAGACATCAGGCAGTAGTTCCCTTTACTTTGCTGTCTTTTGTGTTTCCACTCTCTTGTCACAACACACACGGACACAACACACACAGACACACATGCAAACACACACACTCTTCCTCCCTCATTCATTTTTTCCCTGTCTTTTAATGATCACTTGATCCCTTGCGAGGTGGAGTTGGGCAACTTGCCTTTTAATGACCCCGGGATCCCTTGTGGGGTGGAGTCAGGGCAACTGAATGGAGCTGGTTGTTTACTGGCTGGATGCCCTTCCTGTCGCCAATGTGGAGTTCGCAGCAGATATATTCTCATTGTGCCTAGAGAGAGAAATATCTGCCTCTACCTAGGCTTGAACTCACGGCCTGATTGTGAGGCGAGAGCTCCACCTCTAGGCCACCGCACCACTCTTCCTCCCTCATTAATGCACTCTTTCAACTCAGCAAGCCGTGAGTCTGAATTCCCTGCTGATTCCCTGCTAATGAAGCTGAATCTCAAAAGAGGCTGGCATTTTCTCTTCATCACAGTAAATAGCAACTAGATGAGATTTTTATGTAGGAAAAGTTCACCCTCGCACAGGTGGTCCTTCACATGAATGCTCCATGGAGATTTATTTATTTATTAGGAAGATTTATATGGCCTCCCAACTCACTCACGGTGACGCCGAGTGGCTTACAGAAATAAGACTCTAATACAGAAATCAACCTTGGCAACAACAATCAAGCCAACCATTTGATGGGCTCCATATAATCCTGGAGTTCCCCTTTCACAAAACTATGTCTTCAGGGCCTTTCAAAAGAGTGTAAAAGTGGAGGCCATTCCTATGTCTGCAGGGATGATATTCCACAGGGAGGGAGCCACTGTGGAGAAGGCCCTTCTTCTTGGTCCCACCAGATGGATCTCCTTAAGAGACGAGATCTGTAATATATCTTCTTGAGATCAAAAGGAAATCTCATCCTTCCTTGATTTCTGAGTTTAACGCATCTTTCAGTTCTTCTGAGGTTCTTTCTTCCTTGATTTGTAGTTTATTCTCTCTTTTTTTTTTTCCAGCCACTGCAGCGGAAGGAGAAAGGGTTCTGGGGGGGAAACCATGTCTACCCAATTCCCAGCCGTGGCAGGCTGCCCTATTCTCAGGATGCAGGCTGATCTGTGGAGGGACCCTCATTCACCCATCTTGGGTGGTCAGTGCTGCTCACTGCAGAAGATCATCGTAAGTGCAAACAGGGTAAAAGATGTTGGGTGTGTTGTTCATTTTAACAAGACACCATTTCTTGCCTTTATGAAGAGATCATAAAGGCAAGAAAGGTTGAAGGGAGGGAATCTGTTTAGCCCTGGGTGTAGAAGAGTAAGGATACGCTAGCACTTGGCCACATGGAAAGACGCAAATATTTATTTTGTCTTGTCTAAGAGGGAAGGACTTGGATTTAATAGGTATACATGGCAAGGACAGATTGAGGGTTAAATTGTTGAGGAATGCTCTAGTGCCAATAAGAGAGTTTCATCAATGAAATTAATTGTATATAGGGGGATAGATGACTCTCTGTCAATAAAGGTCTTCAAGTAGAAGCTAGTTACTAGCTATCTGCTCTATATCTATATCTATATCTATATCTATATCTATATCTATATCTATATCTATACCTATATCTATACCTATATCTATCTATATCTATATCTATATCTATATCTATATCTATATCTATCTATCATCTATATAATAGAATAGTATAACAGAATTGGAAGGGACCTTGGAGGTCTTGTAGTCCAACCCCCTGCTTAGGCAGGAAACCCTATACTACTTCAGACAAATGGTTATCCAACATCTTCTTAAAAACTCCCAGTGTTGGAGCATTTACAACTTCTGGAAGCGAGTTGTTCCACTGATTAATTGTTCTAACTGTCAGGAAATTTCTCCTTAGTTCTAGGTTGCTTCTCTCCTTGATTAGTTTTCACCCTTTGCTTCTTGTTCTACCCTCAGGTGCTTTGGTGAATAGCTTGATTCCCTCTTCTTTGTGGCAGCCCCTGAGATATTGGAAGACTGCTATCATGTCTCCCCTAGTCCTTCTTTTCATCAAACTAGACATACCCAGTTCCTGCAACTGTTCTTCATATGTTTTAGCTTCCAGTCCCCTAATCATCTTGGTTGCTCTTCTCTGCACTCTTTCTAGAGTCTCAACATCTTTTTTACATCATGGCAACCAAAACTGAATGCAGTATTCCAAGTGTGGCCTTACCCAGGCATTATAAAATGGTATTAACACTTCACGTGATCTTGATTCTATCCCTCTGTTTATGCAGCCCAAAACTGTGTTGGCTTTTTTGGCAGCTGCTGCACACTGCTGGCTCATATTTAAAATGTTGTCCACTAGGACTCCAAGATCCCTCTCATAGTTACTACTATTGAGCAAGGTATCACATATACTGTACCTGTGCATTTTGTTTTTCTTGCCTAAATGTAGAACCTTACTTTTTTCACTGTTGAATTTCATTTTGTTAGATAGCACCCAATGTTCAAGTCTGTCAAGATCCTTCTGTATCTTGAGCCTATCTTCTGGAGTGTTGGCTATTCCTGCCAACTTGGTGTCATCTGCAAATTTGATGAGTTCCCCATCTATCCCCTCGTCCAAGTCATTGATGAAGATATATAGATATAGATATAGATAGATATACAGAGATAGAGATAGATACACACGCACACAAATATATGCATACATAAATATATATGTGTACAAAAGTATACACATACATATATACGTAGGTCTTTGGTTATTCGGGTTTTCTCCCGCGTAAAATTGGAGGTGTCTTGGCAAGATATATGTATACATATATACAGACATACATTATGTATGTATACATATATACATACATACACAAAATATGTTGTTGTTAGTTGCGAAGTCGTGTCTGACCCATCGTGACCCCATGGACAACATTCCTCCAGGCCTTCCTGTCCTCTACCATCCTCTGGAGTCCATTTAAACTCACACCAGCTGCTTCAGTGACTCCATCCAGCCACCTCATTCTCTGTCATCCCCTTCTTCTTTTGCTCTCATGTGTGTGCATATATACACACATTCACGAAATGTATATAAAATATAAAATTTTGATTTTCTGAATGAAATAGAAGGTTGGATGAAATAACCCAAGAATCAGCTGTATGATTCAGTGATGATATGATAAATGTAGACTAAGTTCAAGAACGCTCACTGACTAAGAGTGCATCCTGATTTACTTATACATCTTCCCCCTGGTCCTCTCCAAAAATATCTGGATTACAGTTCCAAGTAATGTTGCTGGAATGAGCAGTAAAACCCTTCTGGAGGACTTCAGATTGGAAGGTTACTCTGAGACAGGAGACGTCACATAATTGCCTCTTTTACATGAATGAAGTAGATTGTGCTGTCTCACTTTTCCTCCTGCAGCGACATAGTGGTAGTTTTTGACTTACAACCACAATTGGGACCAGAATTTCTGTCACTAACCCAAGCAGTTAAGTGACTTGTGCTCAATTTTATGACCTTTTTTTTTTTTTGCTATGGTTGTTTTGGCTCTTTGGCCAAAAAAATGCTTTTAAAAGTATATTTAAAAAGCCTCTAATGATCGCGCGGTTCAGCTGGGATCATCAGAGGCTTTTTTTTTTAAAAAAAAGAAAGCCTCTGCCGATCAGGCAAGTCAGCTGGGATCGTCAGAGGCTTTAAAAGCATTTTTTTTACAACCTCTTCAGCCGAAGAGGTTGTAGAAAAAATGGTTTTAAAAGTTAAAAAAAAAAAAGTTGGCCACGCCCACTCAGTCATATTACCCCACACACACACCAAGCCACGTCCACAGAACCGGTAGTAACAAATTTTACATTTCATCATTGTCTTGGAGGCTGTTGCAATGATGGGAGGTGTTGTTGTATTATAGTTTTATAGTATTTTTAGAGACGCTTTATATGAAATTTATTTAAAAAGCAATGGGATTTTGTTTCACCTACGCTGATGTATTCAAATAAAAAATACAATAAATGAGAGCTGGCATGTAACTACTCTTGCCAAGAATTAGAGTCACTAACTGATTTTGTGGCTCCTTCATTTTCACAACAGCCCAGTGTGAACAAATGAAAGCTTCGGTTTATTTTCTTTAAGGAAATCAGCAAGCAAAATAAATGGAAGTTCTTGTCAGAAAAACCTCAGTCTCTTGCCTGCTCAGATGCCTTTAAAGACGCAAGGGCAGATCCATCAAGAGAGACGGGGGAAAAAATGACAGTTTTGCCACAGGGCAATTTTCCAGCAACAGAAGCTAATCTTGTCTTGTTCTTCCAGCATTTTCCCTGTGCGACTCGGAGAACACCATCTCAGGCGCCTAGATTGGTCCGAACAGCTCAAGCTCTCATCAAAAGCCATTGTGCATCCTGAATACAATCGGCAGAACTTGAACAATGATATTATGCTGATTAAACTGCTGACTCCGGTTACCTTAAGTGACAAAGTCAACGTTCTGAATTTGTCTACCAGCTGCCCGGAGATTGGGACCAAATGCCTCATTTCAGGATGGGGTACAACAAGCAGCCCACAACGTAGGTTGACAGATAAACTGAGTTCTCATATCATTCTACATGCCGGTTGGCCTAGTGATCGTTTACGGAATAAATCTGAGAGGTTACATTGGTGCAACATGCTGAACCAAAATAGAAATACTGTGGTTTAATGGGTATGATTTCCGATGTAAGCTTAGGGCTACATTGTATTTCATAGAGCAAGTTGAATGAAACGGTGGAGGAATATTGTCGGTTCTGGGAGGCAGTCCTAAGTATTATGAGATGCTGAGATGTTTAGAGAGATACTTTAGGCATCTGCAATGCTTAAGGCACCCCCGTTGCCCCTAAATAAAAGGCTCTGATGTTGACCCCTGTCCTGCTGGGCTTATGGCATTGAAAGTCACAAAAGAGACAACGATTGCTTGCAGATTTTGCCACTTTGGGATAGTTTAATGGGACGGTCCAATCACAAAAATATATATATATTTTAAAGCTGAACTAGAACCCAACTTTACATTTTTGTCTACTCCTCTTTTAAACCATCAAAATTAATGGCTATCATATGGCCCTGAATTCTACAAGTTAAACAAGGTAAGATGCTTCCCTTTTGCCTAGTCTTAAATCTCTGACTGGTCCATTCCAAAGACAACCTTAGACCTAGGCCTAAGAGGAAGGAGAAGAATGCCACTTTTGCCTATCTACCTTCTCCTTTATTGAATCCTGTCTTCTTTTACAGCCAGATATCCAGATGTTCTACACTGTGCCAACATCACCATCATCGATCACAATGTTTGCCGATCAATTTATCTCAATTATATCAGTGAAAATATGATCTGTGCTGGCAAGATGGAGGGAGGAACAGATTCTTGCCAGGTAAAAGGAGTTTATTTATTTATTTATTAAATTTATATACCGCCCTATTCCTAAGGGACTCAGGGCGGTGAACAGCGAACGATAAAAATACATGTAATACAAACGTTAATAATAAAAAACCAATTAAAATATACTAAACATTCTGGTCCTAGATAATTCAAGACATCCCAGTTTAAAATAAAATCAAAAAGCAATATAAAGGGAAAGTTAGGCCAGGCCGGCCTGCTGAAACAGGAATGTTTTGAGGGCACGGCGGAAAGTGCGCAGATCCGGAATCTTCTGTATCTCTGGGGGGAGCTCGTTCCAGATGGTGGGTGCCCTCACAGAAAAGGCTCTCCCCCTGGGGGCCGCCAGTCGACGTTGTTTGGCTGATGGCATCCTGAGAAGCCCCTCTCTATGGGAGCGTACTGGGCAGTGAGAGGCTATTGGTGGCAGAAGGCAGTCTCGTAAGTACCCCGGTCCTAAGCCATGGAGCGCTCTAAAGGTGGTAACTAAGACCTTGAAGCGCACCCGGAAGACCACAAGGAGCCAGTGCAGCTCGCGCAGGAGGGGAGCCACATGGGAGCGCCATGCTGCTCCCATAACTACCCGCGCGGCCGCATTTGAGTTGGGGTCTATTTAGGCAACCAGCTTAATGGGATTTTCTCTAGTCCAGGAGGAGGAGACCAAAGTGTGCCAGATAATAACGTCAATCTCAGTAGCTTTTCTCTACTCTGCCTTGATGAAAAGGCCAATGACTGGTATAATTCTAACAATGTACAGGTTATACTCTAGAGTTTGATTGATTTTCCAGGGGTAGGAAAAAAAGCTTCTCCCACCCCTAAAACGAGCTAGCTTTGGGAAGGAGGTAAGTTTTGACTGATGGCTGGAGCAACTAGTTTAGCCATCTGTCAAAATCCTTACAATAAAATATGTGCTGTTCCCATCTTCATGTGATCGGCTTGTCAGTCTTGTTGGGAAACTCATGCCTGACTTGAAGATCATTCTGCAGGGAATTGCAATTCTTGCAAAGCAGTGGTTTCTGCTTTTATCAAGTGATGAAAGTATCATGGCACCTTTGCAATTCATGCTATGGCTTTGCAACATCATGATGCATGCCCAGCTCGCACTGTGACAAGTGCTATTTTCATAATTTACTCTCCCCATTTTAGCAATAGCAATAGCAGATGGCAGAATTAGCCTGCAATACTACTTTCTAACCACTGTTCCATTATGGCTTCCTCTCTTCCTTCTTCCCATTTCCATTCCCTTCTTCTCATCTTGCTTCTTTCCTTCCTTCCTTCCTTCCTTCCTTCCTTCCTTCCTTCCTTCCTTCCTTCCCTCCCTCCCTCCCTCCCTCCCTCCCTCCCTCCCAAGAAATAGCACTTAGATTTATATACCGCTTCACAGTGCTTTACAGCCCTCTCTAAGCGGTTTACAGAGTCAGCCTATTGTCCTCAACGATCTGGGTCCTCATTTTACCGACCTTGGAAGAATGGAAGACAGAGTCGACCTTGAGCCTGCTGAGATTCGATCTGCCGAACTGCTGGCAGCCAGTGATCAGCAGAAGTAGCCTGCAGTACTGCACTCTAACCACTGCGCCACCGCAGCTCTTAACTTTGCCTTCTCAAGGGCACTATTGCTGCAGAGTAACCTGCTTGTGGAGACATCTATGCAGGGTTGACAAGCAAGTCACTGTACCAACATTCTCATCTATAGCTTACTCATGGGGACGCTTCTCCTTTCTCCTCCTCTCTCAATGCAGCAACACAACCAACATGGCGAAGATGGGCAAGTGAAGATGAGGTGGCACATCCGTCTTCTTGTTCCCTCATGTTCCTAACAATAAACACCAGGAAATAGGTAGCCATAGCTTAAGGAGAGGTACCATGGTTCTATATTGGGGACAGTAGAGGTTCCATTGGCTCAGTTCTTCATTCAGCCATGAAGCTTACTGGATAGGTTTGACTTTCTTGTAGCCTCATACACCTTAAGAGTTGCTGTGAAAACATAAAGGAGAAGCAAAAGTCACCCATGCTGCCTTGTATTCCTGGGGTGGGGAGAAGGAAGGACTCATGTTATATTTTGTTTTCTTTTCTGGACAGGGTGATTCAGGTGGACCCTTGGTCTGCAATGGGAAGCTGCAAGGCATTGTATCCTGGGGCCCCTACATATGTGCACAGCCAAATAAGCCAGGAGTTTATGTTAACGTCTGCAGATATACTGACTGGATCCAGGAGACTATCCAAAATAACTGAGGATCACAGGACAATTCTGAACAAACGCCAAAGGGAGAAGGAACTTTGCTTCTCTTTTTGGTTAAATTGGCATTGTGTTTTATATATATATATATATATATATATATATATATATATATATATATATATATATATATATATTTGTTTGAATTTTTTTTAATTTTTATTAAACAAATCAACTATTACAATTACAGAAAGTGTGTCGATCGGTTACAAATCTTTTGTGCTTAATCCCATATTCATAATTCACAAATTATCTAGTATATTATATTTATCAATTTGTTATGTCTCTTTATATTATTATTCTCATTTCTCATTTCTTATTTATTTAACAATAACATTTTCATCCCATCTTAAAAAAAACCTTTTCATATATATTACATTTATTTCATATTTCATATATTATTTCCATGCTTTATTATCTAACCATTGATAAAATAAATGCCATATCATGTAATATTGTTTATCTTCCTGTTCTCTAATTTCAAATGTCAGTTTACTCATTTCAGCACATTCCATAATTTTCTTAATAACTTCATCTTCCGTAGGTATTTCCTCCTTTTTCCAATTTTTAGCAAATACAATTCTAGCTGCTGTTAACACATTCATAACCAAATATTGCAATTCTCTTTTGTGTTTCTGGTAAAATCAGTGCCCCTTTCCATCTGATAATTATATGATTCAGTCATGTCAAAAATGAAGCAGACTTCTTTGGTTGCCCTCTTGTGCACCTTTCTATAGGTAGTTGGCACACAACTTTCATCATCCTTTGCTATTGTAATCACAATGGTTACATTCATACTATGATTTAACCCAGGGGGATGCAACTCACATCAGTTGGAGAACAAGAACAGGAGCCAGGAATAGCAATGGCAATAGCACTTAGACTTATATACTGCTTTACAGTGCTTTGCAGCCCTCTCTAAGCGGTTTAGAGTCAGCCTATTGCCCCCAACAATCTGGATCCTCATTTAAACCACCTCGGAAGGATGGAAGGCTGAGTCAACCTTGAGCCTGGTGGGATTCGAACTGCCAAATTGCAGGCAGCCAGCTGGCAGCAGAAGTAGCCTGCAGTACTGCATTCTAACCACTGCGCCACTTAATGCTATCGGATGAAGAGTTGCTCTCCCAATGACATAAGCTAAACTATTCTGTAAGAATCCCAACCAAAAGGTCCATTGTCCACAGTTCCCATTTGATTAGGCAAAGGTCCACTTGAAGCAATGTCCCTTTAAAGGGACAAATGGGAAGAGCTGGTCTCTCAAGCACCTTCTCTAAGGCTTTAAAGCAGAGGTCTTCAAACTTGGCAGCTTTAAGACTTATGGACTTCAACTCCCAGAATTCTCCAGCCAGCTATGCTGGGAGTTGAGGTCCACAAGTCTTAAAGCTGCCAAGTTTGAAGACCTTGCTTTAAAGGAAATATTTTTTGTATAAGTCTCTTCCTTGTCATCTCTCACTTCTTGCAGGAGCAAAAAGTCCTGCTAAACTTCTCACAATACTTTTGACTTAAATCCTGGGGAATCTCATGCAGTTGAGCTCTTTGCCTAGAATATTAAATCATTAAATATATGCATTAATAACCTCCTGCCATACTGTTAAGTGTCAACACTCCAAATTATAGCTTCTGTGGACAAGATAATCTATTGTTGTAGGTGACTAACAACTCCCCACTTTGCTATGAAGGAACAAGGTGTGACTCATGGGGCTTCAACAGGCACACAGAGATCGTATCCAATGTTCCAGCACCAGGGGATGTGAACTTTAGCACCCGTGTTGGTTTAACAAGCTTCAGGATAAATCCAGCACAGATAGGTGCTTTCCATGGTTGTCAACATCAGATTAGATTGGCCTTCTCCAACTGCTTGCCTTTCAACTGTTGGCATGAACGCCAGCCAAAACTGAGATGTTGGTTAGGGAGAACTGGGAAAGACTAAATGTTTCTGTTACTTGGCAGAAGGGCCATGATGCATCTAGACAAAGCATTGAAGTGCAATGATATCACAATGCCAATATGTGATAATGGCATGTATTGTCGAATTGGGTAGGTCTAGTTTGATGAAAAGAAGGGCTAGGGGAGACATGAGAGCAGTCTTCCAATATCTCAGGGGCTGCCATAAAGAAGAGGGAGTCAAGCTCTTCTCCAAAGCACCTGAAGGCAGGACAAGAAGCAATGGGTGGAAACTAATCAAGGAAAGAAGCAATTTAGAACTAAGGAGAAATTTCCTGACAGTTGGAACAATTGATCAGTGGAACAACTTGCTTCCAGAAGTTGTGAATGCTCCAACACGGGAAGATTTTAAGAAGATGTTGGATAACCATTTCTCTGATGTGGTGTAGGATTTCCTGCCTAAGCAGGAGGTTGGACTAGAAGACCTCCAAGGTCCCTTCCAACTCTGTTCTTCTATTCTATTCTATTCTATTCTATTCTATTCTATTCTATTCTATTCTATTCTATATCTATGGTTTTCCCAGTTACAACATACAAAAGCTGGACCATCAGAAAGACTGAGTGAAAAGAATTGAGCTTCTGAATTGTGATGCTGGAGAAAATGGTTAAGAAACCTGAATTTTTAAAAAAAATCCTGGTTTTTTTTTAAAAAATTGAATATCATTCAATATTGGATGAAGACCAGATTTACTCCTGTTCATGGTAGCACCATAATGAAGCTAACATTTAAATATTTTTGACACATCACGTAGAGGCACAGGTCATTGAAGAAAACTGTACGAAGAGACTCTCCTCCATGGAGAATGGCTGACCACTGCTGCCCCAGTGCTACACAGGTTAGTAAGTGCATCTCTAGACTGCAGAAACAGTATCTACTTAGGATAAACGTGAGGCCTCTTCCAAAGGAATTATCACAAGGATTCAAGAGAATTAAGCCAAATCAGAGAGATTCAACCAAGGCATCTGTCTGAAATTTACGATCACTAGTAAACTCAGAGAAGGCGGCTATGTAAGAAGTGTCGCATGTTTTCCATGAGCACATTGAAGTCAGTGGTGGAATCCACATTTTTTTACTACTGGTTCTTGTGGGTGTGGTTTGATGGGCATGGTATGGCTTGGTGGGCATGGCAGGGGAAGGATACTGCAAAATCTCCATTCCCCCCCTCCCCACTCCTGGGGGAAAGATATTGCAAAATCCCCATTCCCACCCCACTTTGGGGCCAGCCAGAGGTGGTATTTACTGGTTCTCCGAACTACTCAAAATGTCCGCTACCGGTTCTCCAGAACTGGTCAGAACCTGCTGGATTTCACCCTGATTGAAGTGTAGAGTAATCTTTCCCCATCTGAAACTCTAGGGATGTCTTTCTTGGCCTACTGTTGACACCCAAATGAGATAAGAACAAGGCTTTCAAGTTTGACTATTCTTTGCAACAGATCAGATTACAGGAAGTGTGAAAATCTGAGAAATAATTAAGCAAAACTTTGAATATGTCTCTACTTTTTTTTTTCCTGGGGTTCCTTACTTCAATCTACTGTTTACTTATAATATTTCCTGGCAAGATAAATAGCATTTTGTCAGGCGGAAAGAATCAAGACCCTTCGTGTAAGTTGCAGCATAAATTGATTTATTGAAATCTATAGACAAGACCCTGGTCAACTAACAGTCAGCACTAAATAGGCATTAGATAAGGGCCAACCAAATTCAAGGGGGCCTGGCCTGGATCTCTTGTGGCAACGAAAGGATTCTAAATTGATGACATGTTTTACTCTGCCCTCCAAGTCTTCCTGCTCTTCTCCTACACAATTCTAATTAAAAGCCACCGGTTACATCAGTTACAATCTTTTGTTGAACCTCCATGCATTTTTTGAAGCTGAACCTCTGCCATCAGAAGGAAGTATTTGAAATAATTATGGGATGGCAATCATGCCCCATAAATTTAATTAGAAGTTTTTATGAGTACTTTTTGTATAAGAGGGTGGCATATGTATTTCTGTTTCTTAATTAAGCCCTAAACCAAAAGGTAAACAGTGTTGCAGATAAACAACAATATGACAGCTAAGTCATAGTATATTCAGAACCTGAGAGGGTTCGGAAACTGACTGGGAGAACATAGGCTACTAGTAATAACTTGGTTATCTGAAAAACCAGTAGGCAATTAGTTGGTTCACAAAGAGGCAGTTAATTAAAAAAAAATCTGCCTCAATAAACAGAGAAATTGAATCTCAAAATGTAAGCAATTTGGCTGCTGAGATTTCTGAAATTTATTCCATTTCCTTCAATAAATCTTCTCAAAGAAAACTTTGGGAGAATATGGCTATTAGCTGAAGTCAACAGAATTTCGTGTGAAAATATGTTGGGGCAACTTATGTGTTTCCTTTTAAGGTGTATGTCTAAGGATTCTTTTTGAGGAGATCTGGTAATGGAAATTTCTGCTTGGGGGGATGAATTTTGGCTTTAAATTCCTCTTGGCATATCTGTAAATTTTGTTTGGGTGTTATGGCTGTGACACTTGGAGAAGATTGTAAAGTTAATCAAGATTTATGACTACATCACTGAGTGTGCTTAATAGTTACCAGACATGGGCTGCTAAACTCTGACTCACCACTAAGTGGCAGTGGAGTTTCCTCTGATTCTTTGCTGCCATCTTGTGACTGACTAGTCAATGGCAGTCCAGGATAGATACCCCTTATTTAACTCCTTTATATACCCTGTTTCCCTGAAAATAAGACATCCCCTGATAATAAACCCAATCGGGCTTTTGAGCGCATGTGCTAAAATAAGCCTTCACCCCCTCCCCCGAAAATAAGCCCTCCCTAAAAATATTTAAACGCAGAGCTAGAAATTAGGTAAGATGGCAAGAGGAACCCCATCTTCCTCCATGCACCCCAAAATAATAAAACCTCCCCCAAAATAAGGCCAAATGCGTATTTTGGGGTTCAAAAAAATATAAAACAGGGTCTTATTTTCGGGGAAACATGGTATATTTTTTCTCCTTGTTTTCAGCATCTATATGACTATTGGAGAACATAGCCTGAAGCATTTTAAATGAATTGAAAAGCTGAGGATTGCAATTAAAGCAATCTACAGACAGGAATGATATCATGTTAGCTACACACTCTTGGATCCAGTGCACAGGTTACCTGTGTCCACATTAGTCAAATAGATGTTTGATTTCCTATGGTGCCACGTTTTTCACCAGGAGCTTTTCACTTCTCTTACTTAGATATCTTCTTACTTCCCCCCCTCCCCTCACCATTTAAATGTTTCACACAGGTAGTTCTTGACTTACAACAGTTTGTTTAGTGACTGTTCAAAATTACAATACCAGGGTGAGTTTCACTTATCTTTATCACCAATTCGCCTTGTGCACCCATTGTCCGTGCATGCGCCCGGCGTTCCACGCATGCATTTTGCTTGCTCATGAGCCTTCCATGCATGCGCCCAGCCTCAAAAACATGCCTAAATAGCATGACTTGGAGCCAGGGCGGGGGGGCGGGCCCACCTACAATCACTGCTACCAGTTTGCCCAAACTGGCACGAACCGGCTGAATACCATCTCTGAACGGCACTGAAAAAAATGACTTGATCATTTTTCAGACTTATGTGTGACCATTGCAGCATCTCCATGGTCATATGATCAAAATTTGAATGTAATCGATTATGTAATCAATCGCCTCGTGTGAACGTCTGGCAAGCCAAGCCAATGGGGGAAGCCAAATTCACTTAACAATCTTGTTGCAAACCTAACAACTGCAGGGATTCACTTAACAACTCTGGCAAGAAAAATGGCAAAATGGGGCAAAACTCACTTAACAAATGTATCTCTGAACAACAGAAATTTTGGGTTCAATTGTAGTTGTTACTCAAGGTCTACCTGCATACATTTTAACTGGAGAGATAATTTAGAAAACTTTACTTAGTCCTGCAGCCCAGGCCATAGCAAAAACTGTTTTGCTCTTAGATCTATTCCCAGGGTAGATATTTTTTATAGCCTTGTGCCAGTGACAGACTCCTTAAAGTGCTTGTTTTAAATTTCCCTCAATTTCCTTGATATGTAGTGACGAGCACTGTGGGAAATTTAAAATGGCTGCTTCAAGGTCCCACCATTCCTAGCAGATAATTCTAGACATTAAGATAGAGAGTTATCTATCAAGTGGTGTATTTGTTTGTTTGTTTGTTTGTGTATTATATTTATTTGTCGCCCATCTCGCTTAAAGACAACTCTGGGCATCTTATAACATTAAAAGTAATAAAGCTGAAGTGTTTGGTGGAGAGTCCTCCCATTTTCTATGGTGTTCATGACACACAAGCCTGTTATAAAAAAACTCTGATAAAAATCTACATAAGTAGGATCACAATGACAAGCTCAGCCTGAAATTGCTAGCTTAGATATATATGTGTGTGTTTTCTGAAACACCCAATCAAATAATTTTATTTATCTCTCCCGTATTCACACACCCTGATGATGATAATAACGCCATCAGCTTGTGTATCTCCAGAAGTTTCCATTGTTTAAGGATCAAAGGAATCCATTTTAGCATTTAAATGATGGTATCAGAGATTTGTGGACAGACAGAAATCTTTTGTATCAATCTCAGAGGACACCTGAATGATTCAGTGCTTCAAAACAGCAGAGGATGGGTAGATTAATTGTATTTAGCATATGCATGGGCAAGATGGCATCAGAATTAATTTCAGCCACTTTGGCACATGCCGTTCAACTATAAAGCGTAGGCATGCATGCAAAATTGATGGAGCCATTTCAGGTGAAGGCACAGGGGAATTCGAGTGAATACTACACCTATGCATTGTTACACAACACCTGGACTTCCAGCTTCTGCAAAGAAACAGAGTTATTTGCATTATTCTAATTGATATTGTGTTGTATTATTTTGCAATGTATGCATAGGCCTGCACATGCTTTGATTCCTATGTTTGGATAGGACAGGACAGGACAGGACAGGACAGGACAGGACAGGACAGGATGAAGTGACCTTGGGGGGACTCTTCTAGTCCAACCCCTGCTCAGGCAGGAACCATATACCACTGATGGTGAATCTTTTAGGTACAGAGTGTCCAAACTGGAAGGCGCACACATGTGCACCTCAACAACCAGCTGGCTGGCACACATGCGCATGTTGGAAACCTGACAACCAGCTGGCTGAGCTGGGACGACGGCGTGCATGTCCACAGAGAGGGCTCTGTGTGCCACCTCTGGCACGCATGCCATAGGTTCACCATCCCAGCCCTATACCATTTCAGACAAATGGTTATCCAAACTCTTCTTAAAAACTTCCAGTGTTGGAACATTCACAACTTCTGGAGGCAAGTTGTTCCACTGGTTAATTGTTCTAACTGTCAGGAAATTTCTCCTTAGTTCTAAGTTGTTTCTCTCCTTGATCAGTTTCCATCCATTGCTTCTTGTCCTACACTCAGGTGCTTTGGAGAAGGGTTTGACTCCCTCTTCTTTGTGGCAGCCTTTGAGATATTGGAACACTGCTATCATGTCACCCCTAGACATGATATGTAGTGTCAGTTCCCTTGCATGGAGTGATGAAGTTACGATATACAAGTGTTTTTCAGCTTTGGCAACCTGAAGATATGTGGGCTTCAGCTACCACAATTCCCCAGCCAGCATACCTATCTGCGAAATTTTGGAAGTTGAAATCCACGCATCTTCAAGTTGCTAAGGTTGAGAAACACTGCAAGATACTAACCAGGGTCTTATTCAATGCTACATACATAGAGCTGGATGCAAAAGTTCCCAACTGAGTAAAACGATTTCTTACCTTAGTGGCAGTAACACCACTGAATGATGATGATGATGATGTAGGTATTGTTGCCATAAATTGTACTTTTCAGATAGGAGTCCTCTATTTCAAGCTTTTAAGGATTTCCCAGTTTGAAGGTGTTTTCAATTAAGTTAAATCTAGTCTGAAAATAGCAAAACCTAAGGAGGCAGAACAGCAGAGGCCAACTGCAGTTAGCTGCCATTATTTCTGAATTGGCGTCCTTACAAATAAGTTAGATTTTGCCTATTTAACGGAGTATCCTTGTTTGTCCTGTGTATACATGTAGCAAATCAACCTTGGATTACTTCTACAACCCCTCAGTGAAACTGGTCTTTCTCAGCAAATAAGGCAAAATATTGTTAAATATATTCCCCAGGACACAAAGACTCCAATTAAGCAGATTAACTGGAGCAAAGCTATGAAGCTATTATGAAAGAATTCTAGTAATGCAACCCTATTTATAAAGAATAGTATTCTATTTCTTCTGCTCATTCAAAATCAAGGACTAAAAGCAAATCTCTTTTGTGGATGCCTTGGGTCTCTCTAAGCTTGGTTGTTTGGTTAAGCATTTCATTACCCAACTGGGTAACATCATCAGTGCTAGTGATATGGTGTTTGCTCCCTGTTTATATACAATAGCTTGCCCTGCCAGCGTTGGTGGGGTGTTTGGTTTTCTCCTTGGTAGTTCTTCAATCAGGGTATTGTTTTCTGCTTGATTGTTTGCCTGATGTTAATTCCTATTTATCTGGGTGTTGACTGCTGGATGAAAGGATGTGTTCTCTTGGCTTTTTTATAACCTCTTCTGAATTGTGTAAACATGATTTATTTCTATGTGCCAATTGATGGCTGAGTTGTCTGAGTGTCAAACTTCCAGGAATTTCCCAGTGTTCTTGGATTTAGCTTGGTCTAAGATGTTCACAGTTTCCCTGTTGAAACCATGGTTAAGTCTGTCTGTGTGGTGAGAAATTAAGAATTTTCATAGTGTTTTCTGACTGATGGTTGGTGCTCATGGATGTGTTCTGCTAGCCTTCTGCTTATCTGTCCTACACAGTGATTGTTACAGTCCTTATACTATTGTAATGTTGTAGATGACTCCTATTGTTTCTTCTTAAACTACTGGGTATTTTTGTTTACTTAAGATGGTTTTAGAGGGCTTAAATTCATTTGTGTACTATAGTAATGCTATTACAGATTAACAGAGTTGGAAGGGACCTTGTAGGTCATCTAGTCCAACCCCCCACCCAAGCATGTGTTGGTAATAGTCTGTTATCAATAGGGATTTTGTGAAATCAAGCAATAGGATAGCAGTTGCCTACTAGAAATGATGCCGTTCCATCATCAACAACAGTCTTCTGCTGCCATTTCATTTTGCCTCTTTTATACTCCTGATCTATTCAATCTTAGTTGGAGGAAGGAAGTGGAACCACAATAATACTAGTAACAAGGGAATGTTACACACCTACACATTGCTGATCTCTTGTCAACAATGCCCCAGTTTGCAATCCTAAATGCCACACAAAACTTTTGACCTAACTGGGACCCATGCTCAACTTCTGGAGAACAATGCAGAAAAAGATTGCTTGCTTTAGGTTCAACACTCTATCAAGCAGCACTGAAATGAGAAGCACCTCCAGGGTTGTGAAAATTAGTGATCAATTAAATGAAGAAATAGATTTTAAAAACATGTTTTCTACAATGAAAGCCCTCAGTTGATACGACAGCCAATTCTTTTTTTTTAATTATTAAATTTCCAAAGATTAAAATACACAGTACAAAAAGAAACATAATACACAAAAAAAGCAAGAAAAACACCCCCCCACATACACAAAAATACAAAAAATATAAACAACCAAAAACAAACATATCAAAATTTTAATACTAATAACAACTTTTCTTCATTGGTATCTCTAGCCTATTTAACCTCTTTACACAAATTCTATTTCTAAATATCTGTATCTTAAACTTATATCTTTATTTAATTTATCTTGACTTCTATTTACAATTCGATCTCATAACAAAAACATCCCTTAAGTTTTATGTTTACTCTCCACCCAGGAATACCATTTATTCCATATTAAATAGTACTCGGTGTCCTCCCACTCCTTCATTTCCATAGATAATTTGTCCATCTCTGCACATTCGTTTGTTTGTTTTTATTATGATTTGATCTGGAGGGGTGTCTGATTGTTTCCAATTTTGTGCTATCACAATTCTACTTGCCGTTAGTATGTGTAATATGATATATTGTATACTTTTCTGCATTTTCCCTTCCAGAATACCCAGGAGAAACAATTCCGGCTTTCTTAATATCTTCTGCCCTGTTATTTCATTTTTTAATCTTGCCCCAAAATTTCCTAATCTTAGGACAGGTCCACCACATGTGGTAGAATGTCCCTCGTTTGTGTCCACACCTCCAACAATTCAGAGACCTATTCAAGAACATCCTGGCCAATCTCGCTGATGGCAAATGCCATCGGTAGAACATTTTATAAAGATTTTCCAATTCTTAAATTGAATTTAATGAGTGTAGCACTGATAATGTTATCTAGTTGGGTAATGAAATGTCTGCAAAAAAACAACCAAGCTGATATGAGTGCCTATACTTTTCTTAGCAACATTGTGGATATAGTTTGTTGTTTTCTTCTAGGATTACATTTTTTCAACTTCTTAGTCTAGCCTAGGGCCACAGAAATTCCTGGTGATGTTCCATCCAAAAATAACAATAACAATAACAAAAACTGTTTAGTTTTTGTTCAAGATCAACAAAATTGGCCTTTTTGATGTATTATATAATAAAGACTCGGAAGGGAGGGAGGAGGAAGGCGAGCCAGAGTTCAAGAATAATTCAAGAATGGAGAAGAGAGATGGAGATGCTTTATACCAGTCTGAAAAGTCAGATGATATAGGAAAAAGATGCCATTGCAACACTGTCATCTTGCAGACGTATTCTCACATGAGCTGAGCAGAGAGAAAAGTAATAAATATTGCAAGTGCTTGATTGAGATGATGTGAGTACAACTACATAGTTTCTGGGGGTGGCTGGGGGTGGGCACAACAGAGTTTGGAAATCAAGACATGAGGATTTTGGAGGGAAAAAGCAAGGGCAAAGTTGAAATGTAAATATAAATATGCATCCGTGGGGAATCCAAATGGGATGTGTGTATTTTTCTGAAAATATTTACAGAAAAATACACCAAAGAAATAAAATATTTGATTTTACATATTATAACATGCATATCATATGCACAAAATTGGTAAAGGGGAAACATACCAACAGAAGAAGAATTGATTTAAAAAAATCCTAGAATGTGCCAAGATGGACAAATTAACAACAGAGCTCAAAGAAAAGGAAGATACAGAATATTATATAATCTGGAACAAATGGCATAAGTGGCTAGAGACTAGAAATAATGGATAATAAAAATAGGGGTGAATTTGAAAATGGAAAGAATGAATATGATAATGTATAGAATGTATAAAATCAATATGATTGTTAAGAAGTACAAGGTAACTAAAAGAGAAAGGGACAAGAAAAAAATGAAACAGTATAAAGGGAATCAGGGGAGAATGTAAATATTAGAAGATTATTTATTTATTTTATTATTATTTTATTAGTCATATTTCTATGCCGCCCACTCTCCGAGGACTCTGGGCGGCTTCCACCAAAGAAAGTATACTAAATAGCATATTGCCCCCTAACAATCTGGGTCCTCATTTTACCCACCTCGGAAGGATGGAAGGCTGAGTCAACCTTGAGCCAGTGCGATTTGATCCTCTGGTCTGTTGAACTAGCAGTCAGCTGAAGTAGCTGCAGTACTGCACCCTAACCACTGTGCCACCTTGGCCCGATAGCTGTAAAAAGAGAATATATATATGTGTGTGTGTGTTTTGTGTTTGTCATATTGTGTTATAATAAAAAGCCAAAAAACCAAAACAAAAGTGGGATGTATGTGTTCTTTTCCAACTGTTTTACACCACTCCTCTCCAGAACTCCAGATTTGAGAAAGTTTGACCATTCTGAGCCAAGTTTAGGATGGCATTTTCATTTCCATGAAGGATTACAAAAAATTAAAAGTCCCAACCAAGTGTCTATGGAGAGTCTCGGTCATCCAGGTCATAATTGTCTCAAAGGTACTTCTTCAAAAGGCAACTGGACTGTTTTTTTCTTGGAGGAAGAAGAAGACTTTTAGCTTCTCAGCCAAGAATCTTCATTGGTAGCGATTGGGTGGGTGGGTGGAAGGATAGTTTCTGACAGTTATGATCGTGTGGGAAGCCACCCCCCCCCAGAAGAATGAAATATTTTGAAGAATAATTTTATAAAGGTAAGATAAAATATTTCCCTTAAAAGAGAAATAAATTTTTTTTAAGGGAGACAGAAACTCAGAGCCCCAGCTCCCTAGTGAAGCAGATACTGAGCTGGGGCAGCTTTTAGAAATGCAGATTTGGTAATCCATTACTCCCTGCAGCAAAGTCTGAACAAAGGCAGAGTGATAGGATTAGCCCTCACTCAAGATCCAAACCAGGACAAAGCCGTTAAGCCATAATAGGAATTGCTCAACACCTTTTCAGAACACAAGCTCCTTCATTACATCATCTCAGAGCAGACCAAACTTCAACCAAACTTAGCTCAGACAATCTATGACCCCTATATAACCCCTACAACAACCAATAGGATAGATGTTCTTGCACAGGAACAGGGAGCTCAAGTGCAAAGGCCAAGAAAAGGTATAAACCACCATCCCACTCTCACTCCATGTGGTCAGCTTCACCAGAATCCATGTCGTTCTGCTTCATCATTAAACCATCTTTCCAATCAGCCTCCATGTTTCCAGTGTCTTTTTCCCAGCTTGGAACTGAACCAGATGGATATTTCTTCCAACAACCAGATGGTGGTGGTGGGTGGGGGGAATGGGCACAGATAAACCCTCAAGTGGCCTCAACGGCTCTCAGAGAGAGTACTAATGACCAGATGGCTGCAAAGAAATACAATCCTTCCATCCCACCCACCATTCAATCACAACTGACTTCTTCCTCAAAACAAAACAAACCGAAACAAAACCAGTCCGATGGCCTTTTGAAAAAACATATTTGAGTCCCAACCAAGTGACAGAGGATTTCAAAACCTCCTAAAATAAAATATGTAATCTAGCACCTAACCCAGATGAAGATTATACTGTTATGTTCTGGGCTGTAGTGCCTTTTTTTTTGGCAACAGTCTTGGAAATGATTGGCAAAATATTATCACATGTTGCATTCAGTTCTGTAGCACATACTGTACTGATGAATGGTAAAGGAGCACACTTATATATTAGAGTTATTTAACACTTGCATAAATCTTATCTAAATGTGCGAAGTGGAATACGTGTGCTTCCTATGTAGTCTACAGCATATATTTATATATGGTTAGCATAGGCACACAAGTGCATGCACAGATGTGTTATGGGATACTCCTAATGATTTTCCTATGAAACCATCTTGGCTAATGTTTATTTATTGGTTCAATTTGTATGCCGCCCTTCTCTAGAGACTCAGGGCGGCTTACAATGCGTTAAGCAATAGCCTTCATACTTTTGTATATACCTGCTTAGCAGGGCTTTCGGGGCCCCCAAGCGGTTGTCTTTTTTATACAAAGTCATCTTATTGCCCCCACAATCCGAGTCCTCATTTTACCTACCTCGGAAGGATGGAAGGCTGAGTCAACCTTGAGCCTGGTGAGATTTGAACTTGCAGTAATTGCAGGCAGCTGGTGCTATTTAACAGCACTTTAGTCTGCTGCACCACCAAGGCTGTTATCTGTTAACAGGTAATGAGTCACTATAATGGTTTTAGGGCAGGAAATTATTTCCTATTTTGCGTTACTTGTGCTACTCAGAAGTACAATGAAAGAAAAGTAGGCAAAATTGCCACCTAAATCCCATTGAATTTCATGGAGTTTATTTCTCCATAAAAGGCACAGATTTCATTGTAAGAAAATGAAATGAAAAGCTCAGTGTTGGAGGTTTTTAAACAATGGATAATTAGACAACCTGGGTAGGAATAATTTCCTTCCCTCCAGGCTAGCCATACCCAACAGCTCCAACTGTTCATTTTTCCTTCCCGGTCCTATTATTTGCAGAAATACTGCATGAGTCAAAAAAAGGGCTGTGAAAATATCTACAGGCCCCTCACATCCGGGACATAAATTGTTTCAATTCCTAACCTCAAAATGACGCTATAGGGCTCTGCACATCAGAACAACTAGACACAAGGACAGTTTTTTCCCGAATGCCATCACTCTGCTAAACAACTAATTCCCACAATACTGTCAAATAATTTACTGTATGACTATTATTATTATTCTCATCCTTCCTAGTATCTATCTCTTCTCACTTATGGCTATAACCATGTTGCTTGTATCTTTACAATTTATATTGTTTTATTGTTTCCTAGAATGATTTAATTGCTTATTAGTATCCTATGACTATCACTAAGTGTTATGTCTTATGATCCTTGATGAATATATTTTATGTTTTCTTTATGTACACTGAGCGCATATGCACCAAAGTCAAATTCCTTATGTGTCCAATCACACTTGGCCAATCAAGAATTCTATTCTATTCTATTCTATTCTATTCTATTCTATTCTATTCTATTCTATTCTATTCTATTCTATTCTATTCTATAAATTCACATTCTCATATTTCCTAATGTAGGGGTGTCAAACTCGATTTCATTGAGGGCCGCATCAGGGTTGTGTTTGACCTCAGGGGGTTGGGTGGGCGTGGCCAGGGTAGGCATGGCCAGCTCAACATCACTCGTGTCGGGGAGCCTGTGGTAGCCCCAGTGCTCTGCCAGCGATAACAGGTTCCCAAGCTCCGTTTTCGGCTGCAAAAGCCTCCTGCCACCCTCAATCAGCGAAAATGGAGCTTGGGAGGCCTCCCAAACTCCATTTTTCGCTGGCAGAGGCATTACAGGCCAGTCCTTCACTGTTTCCAGGGCCACCCCGTGGGCCAGTTCTAAGCACCTTGTGGTCCAAATCTGGCCCCTGGGCCTTGAGTTTGACACCTCTGTCCTAATGCTGCTAATTTCTTAGATTAGTCAATCATATATTATGATATATGATATGAATTAGTCAATATTATGAATTATAAGATCCTTGAAGAATACATCTCCACTAGTAATCTTTTACTCTTTGTACGGGGAAGAAAAGCCATCATCATCCAGATGTTCTTATATTCCAACTTCAGGCACGAGCCATGCTCACTATGCTCAGAGAGTGGCATTCTTCTGTGGTCTAGAAATAGCATAAAACAAAATTGCTTGTTTTTTTAAAAAAAGAATCCACCTCTATTGCAACAATGCAAAGCTTGCAATGCTTGTCATACATGGAGCTAAGTCCTATTCCCCGTCAATTTGAACATATTGCTGTTTAAAAGGCCAGTATAAAGAGAGTATAGACTCCCATTCAAAGCTAATAATTCTACTTGTGTTTTGAATTTAGTCCCTGAATCAAGACAAGTAAAGAATGATACTTGTGTCCAACATGAAATAGAGGCTTTGGATCTTGCTTTCTGATAAGGAATAAACCTTTGTTTATCCTTGGAGCTTAACAGCTGGCTTTTCAGGTTCTCCAGGAGTTGTGCTTTCTTTTCTTTTCTTTTCTTTTCTTTTTTTCATGTTTTATTTGTTTTATTTATATAACATTCAATTTCCATTAAACAGTGTGTGATCTGGGCACAGGTATTTTTAAGCAGTCATAATCCACATATTTGTTGTAGTATTCATCACAATAATATTAATAATATAATAATAATAATACATAACATCATCTTCTTTTCCACATTAACATTTCCTCTTTTTATATATCTCCTCCTTTCTAACTTCTGTTCCTATTGTCTAGCCATTGATAAAATGCATCCCATATCAAAAAATATTCAGTTTCTTCCTTATCCTTTATAGTGAGCGTTCATCTATCCATTTCTGCGCGTTCTAGTAGTTTCTTAATTACATTCCCCTCTTATGGAATCTCATCATTTTTCCATTGCTGTGCAAATACAACTCTAGTTGCGGTTAGTATATGCAAAGCCAGGAGCTGCACTTTCTTTAAATTCAAATATTGGCCATCTAGTTTCCCCATTTCTCTACCACCGATATTCAAACCGCAAGTTTACATTATCAGAGAAAAGTACACTCTGCGATGGGGGGTGGGGGGAAACTTATTACATTTTCTCCATTATATTCTAGGAAGATCCTGATGTTTCTTCAAGAGACATAATATGAAGAGGCGGAGGGTGGACCCAGGAGCTGGTAGGCTGGCCCATTCAGATTTTAATGTGGGTTTCTTGCTAGAAAAGAGATTGGATGATATGCAACCACTACTTTGAGTCACAGCGCATGCTCCAAACCTGTGATGCATCATGTAAGGACTCACATCCAGGACATCCTTCTTCTCCAGCATTTAAATGTTAACTTCTCCATTAGTTACTCACTTTTAGACAACAGTCTCAGGAGTGTCTTCCCTCTGAAGCTTTGTCAAGAACCGCAGGTGAGTGAGATTTAATTCACAATTTCGGATATTTGACTATAAGTCTTAATTTTGGACAAGAGTCTATGCTGCTGTATTTAATCTTTTGGAATGGGCAAATTTGGATGGCATTACAATGCATAGGGATATGGTACCCCTTCGTGGAAAGTTTATCAATTTTTTTATTTTTTTTTAAAGAATGGTGTAAAATTTGTAACTTCCTTTCCTGATAAATTGTCTTCATGGGAGAAAAGAAAGGTTGCTAAAGAAGCTTTTTGGTCAAAAGTGCTAGAGATTTAAACTAAATTGTTTTTGTAAAAGGTTTTTTTTGGAGGGTTTTTTTTTTACATTTCTGGGATCTATGGCCGGATCATGGATCGGAAGCACGCAGAAGAAAGAGGAAGAGAAGTTATAACATGATTTCAAAACTTTGGTGCCCTTTGGATAAACATGTGAGAGCCACCCCTTTTTCCCTTCTCCCCCTACCTTTTTAGATCATGCCAGATTTTAATCATCTCATGAAACATAAATGATATGGAACACAAAATGAAAAAAAAAGTATCTTTGAGATTTGGGCATCATCCAATGTACTATATTTCTGGCTCTCGATAACATGCAGACTAGATTACAAAGATATATTTTAACTGGGTGTACAAACACCAGCTGAAATGTATGTCTTACTTAAGTGGCTGAAAAGGAAGCTATAAATCCATTGTCTAAAGAAGAAGAAGGCAGTGTGGAATCCTATTACTGGAAAGAGTTATTTAGGTAATTGAGTCTAATCCTTTGCTCAGACCAGCAATAAAGGGACTTCCTAGAATTTTTATTGGGATTATTTATGACTGGTTATTGAATTCTTTATGTGCAAAACACTCATGTCTTGAAAACTGTCTCTCTCTCTCTCTCTCTCTCTCTCTCTCTCTCTCTCTCTCTCTCTCTCTCTCTCTCTCTCTCTCTGATTCTTATTGGAACAGGGTTTCTTATCAACCGTGCATTATGCATTATGGATAATAATTATAAGAGAACTTATACGTTTAAGGACTTTTTTTACTTTGCTACAGGAATCTTCTCTCAAATATACTTCCTACCAGATTGCATCTAAAAGTTGGAGGTAGAGGTGAGTGAGAAACTGCACAAACATATTTGTGTGTGTGTGTGTATTTGTATAATTCGTTCAGAGTCAAAAAATGTGCGGCAGTGTTGAGATTAATAGATACGATAGCCAAACATTCAGTTGTGTGGGTTCTTCTTTTTCCTTCCCCCTATATTAACTAAATATATATCAGAGAAGTATTGCACTGTGCAAGAATACAAACTTCAACATATCAAATACTGAAATGTTAAAAAAAAATAATTATGCATCTTTCAATAGGGTTTTCTCTTCCAACAGGAAAAAAATATTTATATTTTGTTGGAAGTGAAATTTGTTTTAGTTAGTACACAGATTTTCACATACCTATTTATTTCATCAATTTATATCCCCGCTCATCTCACATTATTTGGTTCTCCAGTAATAATGTGTCTCAAAAGAAAAGTTGGGAAGAGAAACAGCTAAAACACAGTGGTAGACTAACTACTTTTTTTTCCCTTCCAAATTATGGAATATTGTTCTAGTACCAATCCCATGATGTGTCTGTCTTTCAATGCTTTGAATGTTAAATGTTGTACTATTGTTATGCTTTCTTTTATATACCTCATGATCAAAAGTGACTAAGAATCAAAATATAAGCCTCCTCCTCCTCCTCCTCCTCCTCCTCCTCCTCCTCCATTTTCTCCTCATTTCTATTATTTTATTATGACCACAGACAATGAAAATTCACTGTCAGTGCTATGAGAGAGGTGGCCATATAAATAATTTAAATAAATAAATAAATAAATAAATAATCTGAGTAAAATTTCCAAACTTCCTTGCCTGATTAAACCCATCTATGTCTCACCCACAGGAAGTGTTTACCAATATTTCACAGCAGAACAAAATGCATTAATAATAATGCATTATGAATAATAATTATAGGAGAACTGTTTACATACACAGTTAGCGGTGTTAATGCTGCTTGGCCTCATTACTGCCACAGAGAAGGCCAGTAACTGTGATTTAATCTTGTAGATATCCATGCATTTGTTCTTTGCAGATCTCTTGCCCTGCAGCCAATTGTCCCAAGACTTTTGGGTTCCAATTGACCTCACAAAACCAAGGATGAAACAATTATTTTGGGGGTTACTTCTGGTGAGCTCAACAGGTAAGGAAATTAACTCCAGGTAATCAACCTTTTCTTATTTGTAAGCTTTATTAGGATCTTTGCTATCAATACCAGGAGGTAAATAGAGGAGGAGGCGACATAATGCAATATTGCACATTCAGATGTACAAATTTATCATTTCCCCCCCTCCTTCTCATTCATGGATGCACAATTGTCACAGAGTTACTCTACAGTAAGATAGGCAGCCGATATATTTCATAAATAAATAAATAATCAGGCTGACCCAGTGTGAAGCAAGAATGTTGTGTATAAATCTGGAAACCTAAAATGGAACTCCTTGTAAATTTGAAGTATAATCTCTCATTTCCTATTCTGGACAGTAATAAAGACCTATGTGATATGTAGTGACAAACAAAATGAGAGTTATAAATGTATGATGGTGTCAGGTATGCCTCCTTTCGGTACTCAAGAAAGAAAAACACCGACTCCATTTTCATAGAGAAAGGTACTTTTACTGAGTATGAACTGAATGCAACCAAAGAAAAGCAAGGTCTGAGGCAATGGGTGCAAAAATCACATATAGAAAACATCCCTAAAACCCTCCCCCCAAGAGTGCAGTCAGGATTATCCAATCCACATCCCCCCCCAAGATGTCATGTGGGGTGCAGCTTCCGATGGCTCCATCCTTCTGGTATGCCAGGACAGTTGACTTTGACTGGTTATCAGCGCGCCTCCCAGCTGCAGAGAAACGCTGAGGAAAACTTTCTCCAATTTACTCCACCAGCTCACTTCCCCCCTCCCAACTATCCAGAAGACAGCTCCCCCCTCCTCCCGTTTCAATGGCAGCCGTAGCAAGCAAGCAATATAAAAATGGAGGCTGACAGATGGAATAAATGAAATAGAAAGATTTAAAGGTCAAACAGCTATATACTTGATCTTCCAATCCTAAAGAGAAACCTCAATTAAATGACCCTATTTAGCAGACTCTGGATGTAACAGCCCGAATTTCTTCTGGAAATAGCAGACAAGTGCTTTGTGCCTGAAATATTCTAGACCGGACAATTACATTTGTTGTTTTTACTTTAATTATACTTTAATTTAAGTGGGACACGGTGGCTCAGTGGCTAAGACTCTGAGCTTGTTGATCAGATGGTTGGCAGTTCAGTGGTTCGAATCCCTAGTGCCACGTAACAGGGTGAACTCCCGTTACTTGTCTCAGCTTCTGCCAACCTAGCAGTTTGAAAGCACGTAAAAAATGCAAGTAGAAAAATAGGGACCACTTTGGTGGGAAGGTAAGAACGCTCCGTGCACCTTTGACATTTAGTCATGCCTGCCACATAACCACGGTGACATCTTCGGACAGCGCTGGCTCTTCAGCTTTGAAACAGAGATGAGCACCGCCCCCTAGAGTTGGGAATGACTAGCACGCATGTGTGGGGGAGCCTTTACCTTTTTTTAGCAGTAATTTGTGACATTTGTTATGACACAAATTATTTAATTCACACCAATTTATATCATTTGCATCATGACACCATGATGTCATGAACTGCTGCAAAAAAAAAAAAGAGAGAGAGAGATTTGCAATGTAACAACATTCAGGATAACTGCCTCTCCTGAATAGGCAGTTAAACTGAGATTTCGCCATTCTTTAAAATGGAGAGAGCAAAGAATAATTTAAGCCTGTCTGTCCTGTGAGCTCGGATTCTGATGAAGGCAGCATTATAGGGACATGACAGGAAAAAAAGAGGATGGCAACAGTGGTGGAATTCAAATTTTTTTACTAACGGTTCTGTGGGTGTGGCTTGGTGAGTGTGATGTGGCTTGGTGGGCATCGCAGGGGAAGGATACTGCAAAATCTCCATTCCCACCCCACTCTGGGGTCAGCCAGAGGTGGTATTTGCCGGTTCTTCGAACTACTCAAAATTTCTGTTTACCGGTTCTCCAGAACCTGTCAGAACCTGCTGAATTTCATCCCTGTTATATATGAATGGAAACCTAAGAACTGGCTCAATCAAACCATTAAACAATTCAGTCAACATTCCCCAAATTCATGTTCTCCATTAAACCAAATCATCAAAAAAAAAAAAAGATTATCCAGAAGGAGGGATTCTCAACTGCCATGCAATATTCCTATAAATATTTATCCACAGTCACACTAAGATTATTATTTTACATTCTTCTTAAGATTTCTTTTTTGCAGCCAAGCATACCACCGATCCCAACTCATATATAGCCCCGATTCTTGTCTATCTCACAAGAGTCCTGTAAACTTGTCTGCCTCTGCACAGTCCATGATCTTTGCAGTTAATGTAGCCTCCGATGGGGTATTTTTGGATTTCCATTCTTGCGCAAACGAGATCCTGGCGGCAATGATGATGTGGAGAGCGAGATACCAATTAGATTTGTTTAAGTTCTCTGGTTTCATGCCTAGTAAAAACATTTCCGGATTCAATTTTATCCTACATCCTATGATTTCTAAAATCCATTTTTGAATTCTGGCCCAATACTCTCTTGCTCAGGGACAGGTCCACCAGATATGAAAATAAGTTCCCATAGCGGCGTTGCATTTCCAACAGACCGGGGAGGTTCCTGGGAACATTTTTGATAATCTAGCCGGAGGAAGGTGCCATCTATAGAGCATTTTATATGTATTTTCCTTATAGGAAACTGACATTGTTAGTTTTAGGGTTTTCCCCCAAATTTCTTCCCATTTTTCAAGCTCAATCGAATATCCCAAGTTTCTCCCCCAGGCAATCATTGAATCCTTGATAACCTCCTCTCCAATCCCATCTATTAAGAGGAATTGATACAGTTTGGATAATATCTTCTCATCTTTCCCCAACAAGATCTTGTCAAGTTCTTGTAGGGAATTATAGATTCCTCCCTTGTTTTTGTCCTGAGGTGTCCTGGATTGGATCTGATTGTATGTCCACCAATCTAACTCATAGCCTAATTCCACCAGCGTATTTCGAGGTTTTATTTTGCCACAGTTCAAACCTGAGCTACAAATATTCTCTTCCATCAGAGTAGACCTTGCTCCTCCCCTCTTAAGAAAGAAGACAAAAAGCACACATTTCTATCAAGTGTGTACATTCTGGTTTGTATAGATACATACTATGGTAATTTAGAAATGGCCATTATAATAATGCCAATAGATTTGCTGTCATCAGAGTATGGAAGAGCCGTTTACATTCTTAGCCTGCTCTGCTCTCCAGGTGCTAACTGAAAGGAGGTAAGTTTGAAGCTTCTCCCATTCTTCTTCTTATGGTTTGCTCTCTCCAGACTGGTCTCACCTTTCCAATGCAAACAATCCTGCTCTTGTAGCTCTCCAGAGAGAAAGTAAAAAAAGAAAGAAAGCAATGTAAAAAAGATGTGGAGACTCTAGAAAAAGTGCAGAGAAGAACAACAAAGATGATGAGGGGACTTGAGGCTAAAGCATATAAAGAACGGTTGCTGGAACTGGGTATGTCTAGTTTAATGAAAAGAAGGACTAGGGGAGACATGACAGCAGTCTTCCAATATCTCAGGGGCTGCCACAAAGAAGATGGGACTGACAGATCCATTCTCCAAAGCATCTGAAGTCAGGACAAGTGTTGTGGTCCACCAGCAGCCTGCGGAGCTGGCAGCAGAGTCGGACAGTGAGGAAGCTGGGGAGGGTAGAAACAAGAAGCAATGGGTAGAAACTAATCAAGGAGAGAAGCAACCTAGGACTAAGGAGAAATTTCCTGACAGTTAGAACAATAAATCAGTGGAACAACTTGCTTCCAGAAGTTGTAAATGCTCCAACACTGGAAGTTTTTAAGAAGAAATTGGATAATTTGTCTGAAATGCTGTAGGGTTTCCATTCCATTCCATTCCATTCCATTCCATTCTATTTGAAATTATCTGGTCTCATTTTGGAGCAAAGAAACAGTTTTGCTGGAGAAAGTCCTTCTAAGTCCTCTTAGAAGAACAATAGCAAACAATGCAGTGGAATATAAATGGACTTCATGCTCAGGTTGGTTTTAGAAAATATCAAGTGGAGATGTCCAAGCAGTGGGCTAGGTTTTAGCAAATGATGCTCTGATGACCATTTTTTTCTTTGGTGTGCTTTTATCTCAAGTCTTGGCACAGGAAAGTACTGGTGAACGAATCATAGGCGGATATGACTGCAAACCAAATTCCCGTCCCTTCCAGGCAGCCATTGTAACTGGAACTAAAGGCAACTGGAGGATTTATTGTGGAGGAAGCTTGGTGCACCGGTGTTGGGTGCTGACAGCAGCCCATTGTAGAGCCAGACAAAAGTAAGTCAAAGAAGAAATTAGCATGAAGCAGCAGGGAGAATGGTAAGGATATTTATCATAGGATAAGAGCCTTGCCTTGAGAGCAAGCTGATATAGTGGTTAAGGTGCTAAGAATGGGGAGAACCAGGGGGTGACATTTTCCCTTAGGCATGGAAGCCAGAGGGAAATTATGAGACAGACAGTCCTGCTTTCTCAGTCCAAATCAGCATCAACGTGACTATAGGAGAGAGACTGGCTGAGCTGAGGGAGGAGTCAAGTGGGAAATTAGTCTGTAATCCTTAGGAATAAGAGGCCTAGCCTCTTTGAATGCCATTGGACCTTGTCTAGTCTGGCCCAGGTGCAAACTGCCAGTCTGGGAAGATTCCTGTGAAATAGGCATTGGGCAATGAAGTAGCTAATTAAACACTTCACATTGTTCATGCTTGACACTGACTGAAAAACAAAAACACCTCTCATCATATAATCCATGGATGGTTTTGTTGTGTGAACCAGTGCAAAAACAGATTGACTCTGCTACCTGGCAGAGTATAAGCATTTCTACTGTCTGTTATGATCTATTCAACCTAAAATATCAGTATAACAAGAGCCATAGTGGCGCAGTGGTTAGAATGCAGTACTGCAGGCTACTTCTGCCGACTGCCCGTTGACTGCAATTTGGCAGTTCGATCCTGACCAGGCTCCGGATTGACTCAGTCTTCCATCCTTCTGAGGTCGGTAAAATGAGGACCCATAAACTAGAAATAGAAGATGAGGCGTTCAGGTTCCACCTTAGGCCTGAAAGCAAACTGGATGAATTCAGGCCAATCACTCTTTTTCAGCCCAACTCAGATCCAAAATAGTTGCTGTGGGGAAAATAGATACGAGGAAGGAGTATTATGTATGCTCACTATCTTAAATTACCCATAAAGTAATAAAGATAGGATAAAAATCTAATGTAATAATTTCTAGTTTCTATAGGGTGGTGTTTCTCAGCCTTGTTCATGACTCGTTCTATTTTGTTTCATTTCGTATAGAGTGAAGGTGTGTTTAGGAAAATACAATCTGAAAAAGGTTGAGTCAACAGAGCAGTGCATGGATATCGCTGAAGCTGTCCCACACCCAGGTTACAATAAAAAGAAAATGGACAAGGACTACATGCTTATTCGGCTTAAACCCTGTGCCAAAATAACCAAAGCAGTTAATGTCACACGACTGCCTACCAGTTGCCCAAATGATGGGAAACGATGTACTGTTTCAGGCTGGGGCACGATCAAATCACCTCAAAGTAAGGGGACAAAAAGAGATGGGCAAATGTTGTTTTCCTCATGTCATCATTCATGCAAATATGACCATGGCAATTTCTTACCGCGGTAGCGCAGTGGTTAGAGTGCAGTACTGCAGGCTACTTCTGCTGACTGCCGGCTGCCTGAAATTTGGCAGTTCAAATCTCACTAGGCTCAAGCTTGACTCAGCCTTCCACCCTTCCGAAGTGGGTAAAATGAGGACCCAGATTGTTGGGGGCAATAGGCTGACTCTGTAAACCGCTTAGAGAGGGTTGCAAAGCATTGTGAAGCGGTATATAAGTCTAAGTGCTATTGCTATTGCTGTTTAATCTCCCACTCCTAAATTCAGTTTGTCTTATTGTACGATAAGCGCTGAGACAGACATTTGTGAAATGGCCTGTGTACTTCTAAAAAAGATGAGCTTAAAAGAAATGAGAAACCTAGAGTTAGGGATGGGCTTGGGGCTTGGGGCTTGAAGTTAAGGCTAGGGCTAGGGTTAGGGTTGAGGTTTGGATTGGTCTTAGAAGGCCCTTCAATTCATAAAAACTAGAAACACTCAAGGGGTCTGGTGTAACTTGAAGTAGAAGTGTAACATTGGAGCCATATGTAAGAACGCATATAAATTAAGCTTGGAATCTCAACTTTTAGTTTCCAGCTTTGTATATCAGTGGTGAAATACACATTTTTTTTACTACCGGTTCTGTGGGTGTGGTGTGGCTTGGTGGGCGTGGCAGGGAAAGGATACTGCAAAATCTCCATTCCCACTCCACTCCAGGGGAAGGATACTGCAAACTCCCCATTTCCTCCCCACTCCTGGGGGAAGGATATTGCAAAATCTCCATTCCCACCCTGCTCTGAGGCCAGCCAGAGGTGGTATTTGCTGGTTCTCCGAACTACTCAAAATTTCCGCTACCGGTTCTCCAGAACCTGTCAGAACCTGCTGGATTTCACCCCTGTTATATATGAATGGAAACCTAAGAACTGGCTCAACCAAACCATTAGACAATTCAGTCAACATTCCCCAAATTCATGTTCTCCAGAGCCTCCCAAATTTCTGATTTCTGATGTCTGTTCAGACATTCTTGGTTTCTTATAACATACCATAATTGGCTCAAGTTCTGTTTGTTGGGTGAAATCTGGCAATCTGTTCCAATTAGAAGGACCAAAGGTGAACTTTGAATGAACGTCTCTCCCAGGAACATCTAAAAAGCCACAGATATGCCTTATGTTCATGCATCACTAACTTGCTTTTGGTTTTTGTTACTATTGTCCAATTGGTATGTCTTGCAGACAAACTTCCGGCCAAGATGCAGTGTGCAAATGTCAACATTGTTCCATCTAGTCAATGCAATAAAGCGTATAATGGTAAGATCACTTCACACATGTTGTGTGCTGGAGTACCTCAAGGAGGCATTGACTCTTGCCAGGTAAGATGAGATCTGATGCCGGTTTCAGCCTGTGATGTACAGGTTTTTAAGAACATGTGAGAGTTATCTTTTTATTTTATTGACAAATAAATAAAGGGTAAAATAAAAAGTCAACACAAAAGTAATAAAAGAAAAGGAAGACACAGAATATTATCAAGTATGGACTAAGTGGTACGATTGGCTCGAGATTGGGGAAAGTAAAAGTGAATAAATGATGTGACAAATATGTAAAATACTGTAAATGAATAAAACTGGAAACAAAGGGACGATAAAGATAAAGATAATAAAGGATGAGAAAAATGGGAAATGTAGAAAATAGAAAGTAAGTAACGAAACTGGATACGTAAAAAGAAACACATATTGTGTGTTTGTGTTTTGTATGTTGTGTTGTTGTAAAATTAATAAAAAAATTTTTTAAAAAAAGTCAACACAAAAGTAATTTGTTCCAAAGCAACAGGCTCCTAGATTGGGACTGAAAGCCGAAAGTGGAAGCAGTATGCTCCATTCCACATTTGGGTAGACCAGGTTGCCCAGATAAAAAAAACACTTTATGTGAGAGTTATAGTGGTTACATAATGACTAGAGGCATGTACAGATAGTCCTTGATTTATGACCATAATTGGGATTAGAATTTCCATTGCTAAGCAAGGCAGTTAAGTCAGTCGTGCCTTTTGTGCCACGGTTTTAAGCAAATCGTTCTAGTTGTTAAGTGAATTGTGCAATTCTTAATGCAAATCTGGCTTCATCCATTGTCTTTGCTTGTTGAAAGCCAGATGGGAAGGTCACAAACGATAATCACAATGGTAACTCCAGAATGCTGCAACTATCATAAATACATGCCGATTGCCAAGCACCAGGGGTGGGCTTCAAAAAATTTAGCAAGAGGTTCTCTGCCCAGTTGCTGGGTGGGCGTGGCCATGGTGGGTGTGGCCTAGTCAGCCTCCTGCGCCACGGCGGGGGAGTTGCCCTCCCCAGGCTCCGGAGGCTTTATTCGAACCTCCAGGAGGGCGAAAACAGCCTCCCCAGGCTCTGGAGGCCCTCTGAAGGCCGGAAACAGGCCCATTTCCAGCCTTTATGAACTTCCAGTAGGCCCATTTTTCGCCCTCCCCGAGCCTCCGTGCACACCCTGCACTTACCTGCATCTGAAACAGGCCACGTGGGGACTCCTGGGAGGGGCAGGGCGGGGCAGGCGGGGCCAGCCAGGAGTGGGATTTGGGGGTTCTCCGAACTGCACAGAATCTTAGCTAGAGGTTCTCCCGAACCTCTGCAAACCCCCAGCAGCCCACCCCTGCCAAGCACTCCAATTTTGGTCATTGTAAGTGCTGGTAGTAAGTCACCTTTTTCAGTGCAGTTGTAACTTTGAAAAGTCACTAAATGAATGGTTGTAAGTCAAGGACTACCTATATACGGTTCCATACTGGCTGGTGGCATGCATTTCACTCTGCCAAGGGTGGGCAAATGCGCTGATGCTGGGGTCTGCAGTTCGTGGTTGGGCTGGCATAATAAGATCAAAATGAATTAGATTTTTTTCTTGAAGTTAAACTAGGATAAGATCAATATGGGAGTGTTAAGTGACAATTTCTGCCGTTTTTTTTTTTTTCTTGTAGGGTGACTCTGGGGGCCCACTCGTCTGCAACGGGCTACTTGAAGGTGTGGTTTCCTGGGGGAAGTTTGTGTGTGCTTCAAGAGGGAACCCAGGAGTCTATGCCAAAGTGTGCTGTGTTGTGCCATGGATTCAGAACACAATTAAGAAGTGGATACGCTCTCTCTATGAAGGATTTGAATAGAAGGAAGACAGTCATTTCTGAGAAGACGTTGGGAATGAATTGGCTCCCTGGCATATCATTTTATCTCCCCACATTTCCTGGATGGGTTTAGGGTTAGAATCTGCAACTATGAGGGACGTTTTACGTATTATGGTATCTGGCCAAGGGCTCTGTATAGCTGGGTCAAGTTATTTGGTTGATTTAATGCAAATTTGTTATGCTATCCATTCCTTTCTTGCCCCCCCCCCACCCTATCATTCTGTATTGTGAAAAGCGATGAGAACAATCGTGTCTTGTACAGGTAGCCCTCAGCTTGCAATCATTCGTTTAGTGACCATTCAAAGTTACAACAGCACTTGAAGAATTAACTTATGACCGTGTTTCATTCAACAGTTGTAGCATCCCTATGATCATGTGATCAAAATTCAGACATGTGGCAACTGGCTGATATTTTTGACAGGTGCAGTGTCCTGGGGTCATGTGATCGCTTTTTGTGACCTACTGACGAACAAAGTCAATGGGACAGCCAGATTCACTTAACAACCATATTATTAACTTAATGAACAATTCACTTAAGAACTGTGGCAAGAAAAATTGTAAAATGGGGCAAAGTTCGCTTAACAACTGTCTTGCTTAACAAGAGAAATTGTGGTGGTAAGTCAATGTATAAACAAGTGATGGGGGAGCACTGAACCGTTGTATGAGAAATTGGTGGGGGCAGGTGATTAGGGCCACAGACATCTTCATTCTTGGCTGTCTTATTCTGAGGGATTGAAAGAGCAAAGGAGTGGGGGAAAAGAGAACGGGAAGGAAAAAAAGTAATAATGCCCTGGTTCCAATATCAAAACCAGGTTTTGAAGGCTCCTCAACAATTTAACTCAGAAATATCTTCTTTTTTTATCAGTACCCCATTTTCAGGCTTCATTTCCCACTTGGTAAGACCAATAACCACATTGCATCTACCACTTGCTCATCTCTTCTCTCTGTTTGGGCATTGGAGCAGGAGGGTCTATTACAGGGGTGTCAAACTCAAGGCCCACAGGCCAGATCTGGCCATGGGGTGCTTAGATCTGGCCCATGGGGTTGCCCTGGAAACAGCGAATGACCGGCCCATGATTCCTCTGCTAGCAAAAATGGAGTTCAGGGGGGCCGCAGGCAGCCCCCTCCCGAGCTTCATTTTTGCGCGTTGCAGGACGCCGTCGCAGTTGAAAACGGAGCCCGGGAGTCCATTTTCGCTGGCAGAACACTCAGGCCACCACAGGCACCCACGACACAAGTGACGTTGAGCTGGCCACGCCCCCCCCGGCCTTCCTGAGGTCAAACACAACCCTGATGCGGCTCTCAATGAAATGGAGTTTGACACCCCTGGTTTATTATAATGGTTGGCCAGAAGAAACACATTGGGCTGTATGGTTCCCGTTTCAATGTCAGAGCCAGAGGTGGGTTTCACATAATTTTACCACCGCGCTTTGAAAATGTGAGCGAGCGCGCGGTTTGCACCTTTCACGCATGTGCTTTGCTCACGCACGTGGCTTGCGCACATGCACGTGGCTTAGAAAACGTGGCTAAATAGGACGGCATAGTGCCGGGGCAGGTGGGCAGGTCCACCCGCAGGTTGCCACTACCGGTTCACCTGAACCGGTCTGAATTGGCTGAATACCACCACTGGTCAGAGCAGTTTGTGATTATCTAGATTTCAGTAAACTCTGAAATCTGGCTCTTGCAGCATGCTAAGTGTGCAGGGAGGTCTGTAGGGTGTGGTCAAAAATTTAGGTTTGCCTGGGCTGCAATTCAATTGTACCATCATGGCTGCCATCTTGACTTTTCTTTTTATTCTATGGGCACCTCTTAAAGCATGGCACGGTTGGGCCAAGCTTCAGATTCATGGATTACATTAAAATGGAGATCCTCAGTGATAGCTTTCACCCCTGGCTTCCGGTGTGAGTCATGGCTCACTAAGAATGCCTCTGTGAAGAAGTGGAGACAATGACCACCGTGCAAAAGACTGATGAATCCTTCGCATTTCTCCAAAGAAGGAGAGATTGGGAAGTCACCCAGAGGTGCTCTGAATTTCAGCTTCTCATGAGGAGAGCATAAAACAACCATCTCCCAGGGGTTTGAGCACCAGGAGCCAAGTTGATGTCTTTGTTCTCAGTAGGGGCATGGCTTTTCATAAGGCCATTAAGACAACTGAACTCACTTTCTAATTACTTTTGGAAAGGTTCAATTTAACTAGTTTATGGATATTAGAGACTTTCGAAACAGAAAACTCAATTGGACACCTGGAGAGTTTTAACTTCTTTGGATTTAAGATATTTTAATTAGTGTCTTGAAAATTTACAATAATATACAATTGACAAAAAACAGGGAAAAATGGATTGGGAAACCAGGGAGATTTGTAATATTGGTTATTATTTTTTCTGTAAGATTTGAAAGGCAAGTATGTAATGAAATAATGTATTTGTGGGAAATGACTGAAATGAAAACCATATTTGGAACTGAGTTTTAATAAAAGTTGATAAAGCTGTCCAGAGTCATTTGATTGTGAGATGAGTGGCATATAAATTTAATTTTAAAAATGAAGGTTGCCAATGGATGCCAGTGGAAATCAAAAGATCAAGCAGAAAAGAGTTAAAATGGCCAACCCAGCAATAACTTTTTCTCATCTTAAAGTTTTTTTTACATGACCTAAAATATTAATAAGTAATATCTCATAAAGGATCAGATTTTAATGGATAAACTTTTAAAAGATGACGAGAAAAAAAATTGAAAACTTTCACCTAACATAGAGTTTGAAGCATGGAAGATAACAATAAAGAGGTTACCAAGATGGAAATACAGAAGAGAAATCAAGAAAATGACATGGAACAGCTGCAACAAAAAATTCTTTTTATTGGTATTCTTGAATTACAATCTCAAACCTTCATTTATATATATTGATTAAAACTGGTAATAAATCAGAGGGCAACAGATGGGTGATCTTGTTACTTCTCCTTGGTTTGTACATGGAATCTTTCTTCAAATACTAGTGATACGTTTTCTCTGAAATCTCCCACATTTATTGCTACTCTATCAGATGTTAGCCCTTTGAGGTAGTCCAGAGAAAAGCACAATAATGAGCACCAGTTCTATTTTTATTGTAAGGCTAATGTCAGGCCCCAGGGAAATCAGGAAATCCAGGCAGTTCAAATGAATATAAAGATGTACTGCAAGTGTAAGCTCTCTACAAGAATCTGAACTACTAACGGTCAAAGCAAATTGATGGTAGGTGAGAATCAAAGGAATTCAAGGTGGGCTGAACTTAGATCTCTTGTGGGTGTGAAGGGATTCGAGACTGATGATGTGTTTGACTCATCTCCTATAGTTATTTTAAAAGAATCTTGCTATTCTGAAAGTGTCCCAAACCTAATTTCCTTGTACTGCCCAGAAAACTAGTGAGGTTCCTTCTGAAGTGCTTCCCATGTTTCTTCTACTTCTCGGGACTGAGATACCTTTTGCATGGCAGTTGCCTAGTCTGCAGCTCATCCTCCTCCCTCCCAAGGTTACTCCCACATACCATTACAGTATATCTGAGAGGCAAGGGTGAGCTTCAAAAATTTTAGCAACGGGTTTATGTGCTTTCGAACTGCTAGGTTGGCAGAAGCTGGGACAAGTAACAGGAGCTCACTCCGTTACGCAACGCTAGGGATTCGAACCGCTGAACTGCTGACCTTTCGATTGACAAGCTCAGCCTCTTAGACAGTGAGCCACCGTGTCCCTATACCCTATCATTACAGAATCTCAAAGCAAGCCTTTCAACATGTGGCTGACTTGCAACATTGCATCCACTCATCAGCTATGAACCCTGATTTCTGCATCTGGAGGAGGTTCTTGTCTGTGAATGTACCCTTCAGCGCCACCCTTATCCACAATAGTCAAGGATTATGCCATCAGGAAGGGGTACATATTCTTTCATATCCACCCTGCCCATTAGAAGTTCCTCTAAGTGACTCAAAACCAGAACAATGCATAAACTGGAGTGGATTCAATGACCTGATCAGGATGCAATAAATCAGTGTCATAATAAACTTCAAGAGCCACCTCTGCGCTGAATCAAGCATCCCATTGGAATGAAGTGTGATTGACACACCATAACACTTCTACCATGGTTACTAACCTTCATTTGGATTCCTAAAAAACAGAATGAGGAGGAACAAAGACTATCATCCACCTATCAGCTGCACACACCCCAGAATTTGACGTGTCCCATTCAATTGTTATGGGCAAGATTTCTTAACCATGGCAACCTTTAAGATAGGTGGACTTCAATTGCCAGAATTCAGCAGACAGCTGTGGAATTCTGGCAATTGAAGTCTACCTATTTTAAAAAGGCCAAGGGTTAGAAACCCTGGTCATGGGGTTCCATAAAACCAACCTGGAAGGAATAAATATTTGCGGTATTTGCGGGACTGCCTTCTGCCGCCGATAGCCTCCCACCGACCAGTACGCTCCCACAGAGAGGGATTCCTTAGGGTGCCGTCAGCCAGGCAATGTTGGCTGGCGACCCCCAGGGGGAGGGCCTTCTCTGTGGCAGCTCCTGCCCTCTGGAACGATTTGCCCCCGGAGATACGAAGGATATCGGATCTCTGGGCCTTTTGCCGTGCCCTAAAAACTTTTCTTTTCCATCAAGCAGGGCTGGCGTGAACCCCCCCCCCTTTTTTTAGCTTTTTAAATTGTCAATGGGTTTTAGTTTGAATGTTTTAAATTTTGGGCCAAAGTCATGTAATTCTTTTAAAAAATTTAAATTTTGTATTGGTATGTGTTTTAGTTCTGGTTGTGCACCGCCCTGAGTCCACTAAGAGAAGGGCGGTATACAAATTGAATAAAATAAATAAATAAAATAAATATGATGCATTCAAAAGTCCCACTGGCATGGCCAAAAAACAGGGAAGAGAGGTATTTGTGGCATGGGGGTAAGGATCAAGAAAATCAAATGGTAGTGACAGGTATGTGATTGAAGTCCTGCTGATTTTTACATGCAGGAAATATATTTAATTCATTCTCTATAAAAGAATGTAATTATATTTTAAACATCACATATACACCACTCAGTTGCATTTCTCCTTTTTGACATTTATTTATTTATTTATTTATTTATTTATTTATTTATTTATTTATTTATTAAATTTTTATACCGCCCCCTCTCCCGAAGGACTCGGGGCGGTGAACTTCCAAGATTAAAAAACATACAATATAAACATTAAAATACATTTAAAACAAAATTAAATCCATAATGGCTTTACCCAATTTAAAACCCCTTACCCATAAAATTCACCAATAAAAAAATTTAAGCCAGCCCGGCTTGCCGAAATAGGAACGTTTTCAGAGCCCGGCGAAAGGTTCGGAGGTCCGGGATCAGTCGTATCCCTGGGGTAGCTCATTCCAGAGGGCGGGTGCCCCCACACCCGCCCTCTGGCACTAGCTTGCCACTTCAAGCTAGTGAGGGCAAGCTTGCTTCTGAAACTCCACAGAGGTAACAGGAACCCCAGGTTCAAGTCCACTCACAGTCATGGAATTCATTAGACAACTTTGGTCCAACTTCCTTCACTCAGCTAAGCCTACCTCACACTGTCATTGTTGTGAAGATAACAAGGTGAACTTCATCTAAGTCCCAAAGGTGCTTTTTCCAAAAGTCAACTGGACTTCCTTGGGTTTTTTTTCTTTCTTTCAAAATATCTCGCTTCTCATCAAAGAAGCTTCTTAAATTCTACTAAGAACTGAAGATGCTTCTTGGATGAGAAGAGAAACTTTTCAAAGGAAAAAGCACCTTTGGGACAACCATGACCTGAGTGACTGAGACTCTCTGAATTGTCCTATCCATCTTTATCAGGGGTGGGCTGCTGGGGGTTCCCAGCGGCTCAGGAGAACCTCTAGCTAAGATTCTGTGCAGTTCAGAGAACCCCCAAATCCCACTCCTGGCTGGCCCCATCTCTCCCACCCCTCCCAGGAGTCCCCACATGGCCCTTTTTGGATGAAGGTAAGGGCAGGGTGCCCATGGAGACTCGGGGAGGGTGAAAAACGGGCCTACCAGAAGTTCGGGAGGGCCTCCAGAGCCTGGGGAAGCTGTTTTCGCCCTCCTGGAGGCTCAAGAAAAGCCTCCGGAGCCCAGGGAGGGCAGATCCCCCTGCCGTGGTGCAGGAGGCCGACTAGCCCACGCCCACCATGGCCACGCCCACCCAGCAACCGGGCAGAGAACCCCTTGCTAAAATTTTTGAAGCCCACCCCTGATCCTTATTTTTCTTCAGAAGCTGCTCAAGAGGTTCTCTCAAAGCAAACAAGGCTATTGCTTTATTCTCGATCTCTGCTGAAGGTTCTTCTGCCAAAGGGTGAGATCAAGTCCTCTCTACAGGATTTGCTTCATTTTCTTTTGTATGGCCACGTGTGCCTCAAGGGATAGATTGATTGATAGGATACCGGCTGTGTGGGAGGGAGAAAAGAGGAGTCCCATAACTGGATCCTTCTGTTTCTAGACAAAGGCAAGGAAGGTGGGGCCAGTGGAGATTTAAGGGTGGTAAACTCTGTGGAAATAAATTCCTCTTCATCTAATAGCACCACCAGCAACCAGGAAAACTCAGCCAGATGACACCTATTCCCTGCAAGGATGTGCAGCTTTTCAAGTTATTTCTACTTCTACTGATACTTACAGGTAAGGAAAGGAAACCTGGGAATAATAATGAAATGAACGATGGAAACAGGAACAGGTCAGCATCTATATGCTTCTATAATATCTATGTTTATTTGTAATCTGATGTCTAAGATAGTTTTTTTACATTTTAACATCAGGAAGCAGAATATGAAGCATGGACAAGTAGGGTTCTTCTTCTTCTTCTTCTTCTTCTTCTTCTTCTTCTTCTTCTTCTTCTTCTTCTTCTCCTCCTCCTCCTCCTCCTCCTCCTCCTCCTCCTCCTCCTCCTCCTCCTCCCTCTTCTTCCATCTTGGTCTTGGTCTTCTGAATTACACTGTGAGATTTGTTAGAAATCTGGTCCTACCATTAATCCAACAGAAGCAGCTGTCATGCCAGTGAATCCCAGGTTGGAGATGGGGCCACAATATTGGAAGACCATTGGCTCCTCATGATCCTCAGGTAGCCAGATTCAACTGTTGGTCATGTCAATTTATTTTCACCGAATTATGTAGCCGGGTGGCACTATCTACAGTAATCAGTCCAGAGTTTCTTTTGATAGATGGGCAGTTACACAAATTGTTCAATAAATCTATCATCTATCTATCTATCCATGTCTGAGTCAATATTGTAAATAGCTCAATATGTGCTGAAATAAACCCACACCTCTTTTTTTCAAGATTTGTCAGGAAACAAGAGTTGTATTCATGCCATGTTTTTAACCTGGATTACTGAATTAAACCTGCTTTTGGGATTCGCATTCAACAATGTACTACAAATTAACCAGGTAGTTGAGACTTGTGTCCAAAACCACAAAAGAGAATCAAGAGATAGACCCACCAAGTTTAATACTGTCTGGAAATGCAGCTGCTAGATTTTGGCTAATTTGCTTAACTATGTTGGGATAACACAGTGTGTTAGGTACATGCTGACCCACTCAGAGCATCTACCGACATGCCATTGCCTTTGGAACAAGAGCAATGTTGTGAGTAGATGCAAGCAGGAAAATGATGACTCCTGCAAGCAACATAGCAATAACATTGCTATGTTAGATCTGGAAGTGTGGTTCGGAATTTTGGTCTGAATTATGAATGAGACATTAAAAAATTGAATGGCTGAATCTTCACAGTCTGCTAAAATAAGGTAAAGGTGCCCCTTGCACATATGTGCTAGCTGTTCCCGACTCTAGGGGGCAGTGCTCATCTCCGTTTCAAAGCCGAAGAGCCAGGACTGTCCGAAGTCATCTCCGTGGTCATGTGGCCAGCATGACTAAACGCCAAAGGCCCATGGAACGCTGTTACCTTCCTACCAAAGTGGTCCCTATTTTTCTACTTGCATTTTTTGCGTGCTTTCGAACTGCTAGCTTGGCAGAAGCTGGGACAAGTAACAGGAGCTCACTCTGTTACGCAGCACTAAGGAGATTCGAACCGCTGAACTGCCGACCTTTCGATGGACAAGCTCAGCATCTTAGCCATTGAGCCACCACATCCCTTTATGCTAAAATAGACTAGATTAAAACAACAACTTCATGATAATGTCATCAGGCAAATAGCACAATTTATATATTTCCATGATGCAAATATGTAATAGTGATTTTTGCATGACAATGTCATTGTGCGCATGTCATTATTTTAATATTTTAATGCTACTATTTGTGGGAAACTGAGTTTGCGGGCTCGTACTTAGTCTGATGTTCTCCAGATCTATGAAAGGAATACATCCCAAAGTATTTAGAAGACATTTAGATCAGGAAAGGTGAAGTTGATGTTGGCCCTGTCTCTTTGCTGATTTAGCAGTAGGACTTTGCTAATTGCTGAGGGATCTTTCTTTCCAGGGACAGCCCAGGATGAGTCTCGGATCATTGGAGGTCAAGAGTGTCCCAAGCACGCTCAACCTTTCCAGGTCATCCTCTCCAACAGGAAGAAAAATGAACCCGATGTCCAGTGCGGTGGTGTCTTGATAGACAAAGATTGGGTACTTACTGCAGCTCATTGTGACCAGCAGGGGTAAGAAAACCTCGAGTTGCGGCAAGGAAGGAAAGTCCAGAAGTGTTGTCTCTGAATCACCAATTTCTAGATTTCCAGCAAGAGAATCAATGGGCTATGAAAATCACTCACTCTGAAATAGTTTTAGCATATTTTGAATACCCAGGGTTAATTTCGGAATACATCCCAGTTGTATCATAGGAATGTTTAATACGATGCTCTTTTAGGCTGCCCTTGAACAGAATGGTATTCATTCTGAAACACTGAGATAGAAGACAATTGTGTTTTTCAGAGATAGCCATACCCCAAAGAAATAACAATGTTTACCTTGAAGCAGAAGAGGTTAACATAAACAAATGCAGAAGGATAGATAGACTCTTCAGCAGCTAGTAATGTCAAGGAGGGAAATGGAATTGGAATATCTGACTGATTATTCACAGGTAAGTCCTCCTGAGTTCAGTGAGACTATCAAGGTAAAAATAAATAGCAGTATAGCTTTAATAAGCCAAGACAATTCAATAGCCTAATAACTCTGAATGTTGGTATGAAGATGCTTGACAATACTGTGTTGAGGAATTACTGTATCAATATCCTCACTAAACTACAATTCCCAGGATTCTTTGGGATGGAGTATGAGAATTAAACTAGCCTAAAAGCAGTGTAAGGTAGAGGTGGCATCAAAGGTTGCAAATCATGGACCTGAAATGCAAGTTTGGGAAGTCACTCACTGCTGGTGGCCAATGTGGGAAGTGAAGTGGAGGATTCAATAGATTGGCCCAACAGGGTTCTTTTGAGGAGACTTCCTGACAGCAATTCTTTTTCTTCTAACCATGCAGGGATATTCATACCCGGATGGGTGATCAGAGCCTTCGAGACAACGAGGGCTCTGAGCAATGCATCACCTCTGAGCAGAAATTCCGACATCCAGCCTTCAATCCCACCACACACAACAGTGACCTCATGCTGCTAAAGTTGCGCAATTCTGCTATTATCAACCAGTACGTCTGACCCATTGAACTGGCTACCGAATGCGCTCAGCCTAACACTCATTGTGAGGTATCAGGCTGGGGCACCATCAAGTCACCACAAGGTACAGTTGTCAGATTGCGTAATTTCTCAATTCGGGCAACTTTTAAGTGATGTGGAGTTCAACTCGCAGGATTCTTGAAATCTTCTCATAAATCAATCTTTGGGGGGGTGAGGAAGGCCTACATTTCACATAAACAGGAGGTGGGTGAAGAAAGACATTACTAAAACATCAAAGAGTCCTTGAGCAGATCTAAGTCCCAATAAATTTCTCTTACTGGATTATAATATCAAAAACTGTTGGGTTTTTTGTTGTTGTTGGTAGTTGAATACCCTGACCTCCTACAGTGTGCACAGGTCTACACAATATCCCATGAAGACTGCAAACAGGCATACTCAAGCTCTATCACGGAAAACATGCTATGTGCTGGTGTGAGAGGAGGAGGCGTGGACTCTTGTCAGGTGAGGGGATTTGCAAAGCCCAACATTTGTCACAATAGAAGGTGCAATCTCTCTGTCTCTCTGTCTCTCTCTCTCCCGCCCTCCCTTTTTTTCCCTCCACCCTCCCAGGCAGTGGTGGGATTCAGCCGGTTCGGGCCGGTTCAGACAAACCGGTTGTTAAATTGGTGGCTGGTCCAGGCCCTCCCCGCCCCTCTCCTTCCAGAGTCCCCACACGCCCTATTTTGGCTCCCAGATAAGCGCAGGGAGGCCTACTAGGCCCAAAACAGGGTGCGGTGGGGTACGGTGCGCCCCCCCCCCCCCCGTGGCTTGTTTTTTTTCCCAGGAGGCTGCAGGGAGGCTTACTAGGCCCAAAACAGGGCATGGGGGGTGTAACCTCAACTCTCCTTCCACATGGATGGCTATCTGTATGGACCCACCACCTGTGGCCTTCAGCCTCCTAAAGATCGGGTGTGGTCTTGAGGTGTAGCCTGAGGCTGCCATTAGCCACTCCCACACTGAGGGAGCTCCACCAATCTCATTGTACCTATGTTGTGCAGTGACAATAAAGGTTATTATTATTATTATTAATGGTCCAGACCACCAGATCTGCTGCTTTTTAAAAGTACAATTCTGTTGGTTGGTGTGATTCTCCTGTGGTATTTTTATGTCCACCAATATTGGTAAATTTGGAAGGTTCCTCTGGAGAAAAAAATCCATAAACATCTCCCCAGGCTGTTTTTTTTCTATTATACCAATAAGTAATGTAAAGATGATCTATCATCAGTAGATGTTAGAACAATTAATCAATGGAACAATTTGCCTCCAGAAGTTGTGAATGCTCCAAAACTGGATGTTCTTAAGATGTTGGATAACCATTTGTCTGAAGTGGTGTAGAGTTTCCTGCCTAAGCAGGGGGTTGGACTAGAAGGTCCCTTCCTACTCTGTTATTCTATCCTATTCTATATGCAAGATGTCAATGCTTTTCAGTGTGTCTTTGTTCACATACTTATATTATGTGCCAAGACATCAGTGTTGACTTTGTGACCACATAGATTTTCTCCATGAAAATTGGGTCCATACCCAACTAGTATATCTTTTATATAATGTTGCAGTGGCCTAGAGATGAAGTTGCTCACCTCCCACTCAAAAGGCTGAGCGTTCAATCCTAGGCAGTGACAGATGTTTCTCCATCAGGGCACAAAGAGAAAATATTTGCTGTGAACTTTGCATAGGCATCAGGAAGGGCATCTGCCCAGTAAACACTCAGTGCCATTCAGTTGCCCCAAACCCACCCTGAAACAAGGGATAACAGGATCATGAGGGGTTTGGGTGTGTGTTTGTGTGCATATATCAAGTATTGCACTTTTTTATTTTTCCCTAATAATTTGGGAATTTAATAATTACTGTATAAATATATAGTAGTATAATTATTATAAATAATAATTTCCATTTTTGTTTGCAAATTCTTATGCACGTTTTTAATTTTTTTTTTAATCTGGCAAAGATTTTGAGATGGGATGTTAGCACAATCCCTGCACTGTGTGTCATTTTAGCATGTCACACCGTTCCGATGAAAAACCTGGATTTCTCCGACGTTACCAAGGCTCTTTTTGCCAATCATAAAATGAAGACATCTAAAACAAACAGATCGCCTATGTAGGACATGATTATAATTCTATGCATAATTGAGAGTAAGCTTCACAGAATTCAGAGCTTCAGAACTCTTGCAGTCTTTAATTACAATTTAACTATTAGTAAATAGTTCACTACAGTATTTAATTATTAGCCTGATTAAGCTGCTGCATAATAACAGAGGGCCTTTTCAAAGGGGATTTCTGAATTCCTTTCTTAATCAGCTTCCTTCTAACAGCTTTTTGCTTATTGATTTTCTACCATTGTTTTATTTCCCGGAACTTTCTTGCAAGACCTCCATGCTGCATGTATTTGAATGGTACACCTACCAGTATTTTATTGTTCCATGTTTTGGCCGGGTTTCTGCAGAGGTGTGAAATTGGGATAGAAATAATTTTATTGCAACAAATGAATAGTTCTGTTCTTTGCCCTGCAGGGCGATTCCGGGGGACCCCTAGTTTGCAACAACAGACTCCAAGGGGTCATCTCCTGGGGGACGCAAATCTGTGCCCAACCTGGGAAGCCTGGAGTTTATACGAACGTCTGTCAATTCGCCAAGTGGATTCGCGGAACCATGCAGAGAAATTCAGGCAACCAAGCTGCGTACTCCCGCTAGCACAATAAGGAAGACTTCACTGTATTGGGAGGGATCCCGATGTCAGAATAAATGCTCTAGGAAATTAAATATTAGCTTTCTCCCTGTGCATTTCGCCAGCTTTCATTACGTCCCTTTTTCTATGCATTTACACATCCTCCAAAATTTGGTGGTGAAAGTAGCAGCATTGTATACTACTATAACCTTATAACTGAAAATTTGGAAATAATAAATCGCTTCCTTTTATATTCAAAAAGCACGTATATTACCAAACCATATTTTTAAAAAAGCCTCCATTGTTTTATGATCTCACCCTGCGCTCACAGCAGTGGGCAAGACACTGAGTTGTTTCCAAAAAAGATTTTTATAGGGATGAATGCAGGATATGGTCAAAAAGTCAATTTCACCCCATGAATACTGTGGCATCACTTAGGATTTTTGACTCCACAAATGGGCACGGCTGCCACGTGAAAGTCAAGAGACCATTTAATTGGCAGAACTAGAATTAGCTAGTGGTTGCATTGCTGGGTACAGGATGCCCTCTTCTGGCACCTGGTCTCCCCAGCAGCAGCGTTTCAGTTGAATTGCTCTCCAAGCTGGGTTTTATACAGCTTGTTCTCGAAGTATGACCACAATTGAGCCCAGAATTTCAGTTTTAACTCGAGACATCCCATGACAGGATGTGAAGTTACTTCATTAGCAGTCATTAAGTGAATGTCCCGGTTGTTAAGCAAATCCATTTTCCCCAATGAGTATTTTTTGCTGGAAACTGGAATACCAAAAAAAAAATTAAAAAAAATTGCAAACCATGGTTATGTGACTGTGGGATCCTGTAAATAGTTGTAAAGATGAGCTAGTTGTCCAAAATGCAATCACATGATTTGCAAGAGGGCGTGTGACCATCATAACTCTGAAAACGGGTCGTAAAGAGCTCTGGGAAAGTTCATCATAACTTTGAATGGGTCATTTATTGACTGGTTGTTATTTCAAGGACTAAGCATTATTTCCACAAGTAAGAAATCTTTCCTCGCCCTTTCACTCATTGCATCTTGTCAATATGCTTTTTTCTTGTCCTTCAGAAAAAGGGACTTCACAGATGCAAGTGGAACAGTGAACTTAAGAGAGATAGATGTACATGGGCACATTAACGTGTTGTATACATGTGCCCACAAAACATGAAACAAAGTCAGGCGTTCCTTACTATGGCAAAAGATATTGCTGCTTCTGTATAATGCTAAATAAATAATAAAAAATAAAAATATAAGTATCCTGAGAAGGCAATTCCAATTGGTGTATATAGGGAGAAAATAATTTTTTAGTATTAACTGCTGTGCAACATCAATAAAATGGTATAATCTGCATTGCCAGAATTGATCCAAATTACTTTTTTATAATTAAAATACTGAGTTTGCAACAGTTCAACCTTTATGGGGTGAAGTAGTAGCTGGGGTTGCAAACAGACAGAGTAAGTAACCTAGATTTAGTTTGCGTAGACCACTTCATCCTCTGAATTGCACCAGCTGCATTTCAAGGTGTAATCCAATCCTAAACTGCAGCCAATATTAACTAGGTTTTGTAAAAATAAAGAGTTTTGTAACCCATGGTTCAAAGATCCCTTTATTCAGCCAGCCCATAGTTAGCATAACGATTTGGAGGAGAAACTTTTTTTTACAAATAAGTGCTGAAGTTCATCCTTGTCGTCTTAAATTATGCCTTGGCACGAACTCCAATCCAGAAGAATAAAGAATAAAGAAGAATAAAGACACGCTGGGACAAAAACAGAAATACAGATGGATCTTCCTTTCACAAACTGGAAAACAGTGTCGGAAACAAGTGTTGTTGTTTTATAAAACAACATTTATACACACATACGAGCCTAGAATGTTATGATATTAAGGAGAATAAACTTTCACTTCTGGCCCAATGCACAATTCTGCTTTTCCAATTTCACAAATTATTATTTTGCCTGTTATCCTAGAGATAACAATATCACAGATTATTCCAGAAGTAGACACACGGATCTTCCACAATGCTCAACATTTGTTCATAAGGCCTTATGAATACTTATGAAGTCCAAAACATCTGAAGGATACCAGACTATCTATCCTTGTTTCAATTCTGGGACTTATCTGGTCTCAGACCCATTATAAAGATAACTGACTTGAACAAAGGAGAGAAACCACTTGTTATTGCTGCAAAATACACCCAATATGGATGGACATAAAAGTAAATTGAATGATAAAAGACAAAAACATGTTTTAATAAAAATTAAAAGACTTTGAATCGATTCAATTAGATGTAAACAATATTTCTTTTTTTTTGATTCATTAAAACAAATCCAAATTGTAGGGAAATCCGTAGCAAAAATTCTAAAGTTTTACATTAGCTTTTGGTTGTCAAAAGCCTATAATTTCTTTCTTCCTAATCAATCTGCAGATGTCAATAAAATATTTGATCTACTATAAAAAAGTACTATTTTAAAAATAAGGCTTTTATTACAACTGCAATATCAAAAGTATACAGAGCTCCATAACTTCTGAAGCTGCCGCAGGTACGCCAGGAATTATGATCCCATCACTCAGTTCAATCAAGAAAACGGATTGTCATCTCCTGTCTCATCTTCATCTTTGGAAGCATAGATAGCCTGGTTCCGCCTTTTGATTTTCTTGGGGCCAACTGTCCCTTCTTTGTTCTCATCACTTAGGCGCTTCAAAGGCTTCCCATCGGGGCTTTGTTCCTCGGCCTGATTTCCATTGCTGGATTTCTCCAGTTCATCTTCTATAACATCCAGAGTGTCATTGGGGGACACTGCCATAGAATCAGGCAGGATTCTGATATCAGAAAAGATTTCTGAAGTATTGCAGGAAAGATCAGAGGATGGTCCTTCTGAAGTCTCCAAGTCATCATCGCAGCTATCATCGTCCAGTAATATTTCATCAGGGTTCAAAGAAATTAAACTAGAGACATCGGTACTAGACTCCATCATCGATCCGGTAGTGTCTATTTCTTCTTCTTCCTTTTCCTCCTCCTCCTCTTCCTCCTCCTCTTCACCCTGAGGCACATCACCTCTGTGTTCTTCCTTCCGCTGTTGAATTTTAGCATTGATGTCCACAAGGCCGAACCGGGCACAGAACTCGGTAGTCTGGGGGCTGATTCTATGAATCAAGTCAGTCTTTTGCTGAGTCTTGTTTGAATTGTAACAAGCCTCTGTAATGCTGAAGTTCTGGGGAATGGCAAGGTCACTGTTGATCTCTTCCAAAACCTTCTTGATATCTTCTTCCGTAACACTGTAGTCCCATCTGCAAAAAGGGAAAAGCTCAGAGTTTCAGTGAAATGAGCCCTTCTTCTTCTGAAACCCTCTACATGTTTTAATCAGGAGCAAGGAAATTATGGAACTCCGTTCGGTTGCATCCCTTACTACTGGCCATACTTCCTACAGGTACCTAAAGTTGTAATAAAGTTCATAAAGTTTCTTAGCATTTTTTTCTATCGTGGCTTAGAACTTCAGCTCTTATTTTTAATGTCTGGGCATGAAGAATCTTTCTAACTACCCAACAGCTTACATGGTTGAATCTTCTTGTAAAAGCAACTGCATTTGGTGCTGAACTATATTTTTCCTTTTTATTCCAACACAGCACTTGTGGCAACGCTAGCACGAATGTGCCGGCTGGCTAGCCAGTCATGCGGCCCGGTGGCCACAGGTTGGGGACCCTTCCTCTAGAACGTGTGTCTGCAACCTGCGGCTCTGGAGCCTCATGCGGCTCTTTCGTCCCCCTGCTGTGGCTCCCTATCGGCTGAATCCTCCACTGGCTGGCCCCACCCCTTGCCCTCCCCTTCCAGTCACTCCTCGCCTGGCCTGAGAGAGATGAGAGACAGAGAGAGAGACAGAGACTATGGTATCGTGCTCTGGAAAGAGGTCCTAAAACAGCATCTAGTGTGACTAAAAAGGCCAATCCGAGAGTGGCAATCCCTTCCACACTGAGGGCAGATACATTCTGTCCCCTGCCCAGCCCCCAGATTTTGCTGGTTCCGGGACTGCCTCTTTGCCTCAGCCTGCCGAACAAGTGTCTCTTCGAATTGGAGAAGGCCATGCTGCGTCTTTAGCCTCCAAGCTGAACGATCGGAGGTCAAGGTTTCCCAGTTGTTAATGTCCATTCCCAGGGCCTTTAGGTCCCTCTTGCAGATATCCTTATATCGCAGCTGTGGTCTCCCTCTGAGGTGCTTTCCCTGCACTAGTTCTCCATACAGGAGATCTTTCGGAATCCGACCATCAGCCACACAGGCAGAGACACACACAGAGAGATACCCGTTTCCCACAGAAAACACTGGAAGCCACAAAACATGGGTAGGCATGGCTGGGTGTGTGTGTGTCATGTGACTGGGTGGGAGGGAGTGACATCGAGTTGGCCACGCCCACCCAGGTTTTGTGGCTCCCGATGTTTTCTTTTCTGTGGGAAACGGGTCCAAATGGCTCTTTGAGTGTTTAAGGTTGCAGACCCCTGCTCTAGAACTTCAGACTGAATTTACCAGCCCACAAGATTACGTACGGTACACCTACTTTTCATGCAGTCCATTATTTTCAGGCATGTTCCAGTAGCAAGGAGAGACATTAACGAGATCATTAGTAGCCTTCAGAACAGCAATCCATTCGGGGTCATATTCCAGACGGTCGGATGCCGTGGGATTGTGTTCGATCTCTACAATCTTAAGAGAAGAATGAGAAATCCAGAGAGGCCCCTTGGCTCTCACCACAGAGAAAAGACAGTCACAAACTTCAGGTGGGGGTACCTAAACAATACAAGTCCTCGGCTTTCAACAGTTCATTTAGCAGCCGTTCAAAGTTACAACGGCATTGAAAAAAGTGACTTGCGTCCGTTTCTCACACTTAACGACCGTGGCAGCCTCCCCATGGTCATGTGATCAAAACTGAGACGCTCGGCAACTGACTCACATTGACGAGGGTTGCAGTGTGCCGGGGTCGTGTGATGTCTTTTTGTGACCTTCTTGACAAGCAAAGTCGGTGGGGAAGCCAGATTCACTTAACAACCATGCTATTAACTGAACAGTCATGTTACTCATTTAACAGCTGCAGTGACTCACTTAACAATGATGTCAAGAAAGGTCATAAAATGGGGCAACATTTGCTAAACAACTGTCTCACCTTAGCACCAGAAATTTTGGGCTCAGTTGTGGTCATATGTCGAGGATTACCTGCAACATCAGAAGCCTAACTATAAAGCAGGTATGCAGAATCTTTACCTAGGGGTCAAAAAGGACTTTAGTGGGTTTCAATCTGGACCTGTGAACCTAAAGGGTTTCACTCCAGGTTATTGATACTATTCGCTTCTCCCAGATTTGTGTTAAAGTGTAAAGCTGGAAAGGCATAAATTGGGGAGGGAAGACCTACGAGTGGAAATCCCCTTTGCTCTTGTTACTGTCTATTGAGTAAGAGTCTCATATGTAAATTGATGAGGTAAAAGTTCTGCAAGTATGTCATGCTTACAGTTAAAATCCTTCTCCCAGACTGGGTCAATCAAGTGAAGGGCAGCCTTCAACCGTTGACTGATGAGATTAAGATCAGATGTAAATGCAAATTCGGATGAGGTTAAAAATAAAAAAAATAAAAAAATTGAAAGCACATCCACAAAGCGGTTAGCTAATCATTTTGCTCTCCTCCCACAGAAGACTCTGAAGTTTGTTGTATCTTACTGATATATCCTAATGCGTCCAAGCAGAAAAACTGAAGTTTTTTTTACCTGAAGGAAATCCCTGTGGGGCAGGCATTTATCCAGAGCCAGAAACTTGGTAGTTTTGGGTTGCTCTTCGCTATTATCAGCCTAAAAAGCAAGAACAGGGACAATCATATTGTGAAAGGCCTCCCCGTGCCACCTTTTTTAAGGTTCAATTTTTAAAGTTCATGATAACATTATATGATTTTTAGCTTCTATTGCCTAAATACCACTGTACTCAGTGTCATTTGTATTCTATAGTGTTTTCCTCAACCTTGGCGCGTTTAAGATATGTGGACTTTAATTCCCAGATCTTGTCCTTTTGAGACAACAGGCCAGGAAGTGGTATGAATCTCATCATTTGAGTTGATATTATTTTACTATTGTGGATTTCCCTTTCCCCACAATTTGGCCGTTTTTACTGTTGTTTTAATTTTTATTTTTTTTTAAATTTGATTTATATGCCGCCCTTCTCCGGAGACTCAGGGCGGTTTACAATGTGCTAAGCAATAGCCTTCAACCTTTTTGTATATTTATACAAAGTCAGCTTACTGCCCCCACAACTGGGTCCTCAATTTACCTACCTTAGAAAGGATGGAAGGCTGAGTCAACCTTGAGCCTGGCGAGATTCGAACCTGCAGTAATTGCAGGCAGCTGGTCTTAATAACAGGGTGCTTTAGACCACTGTACTACCAAGGCTCTATACTGTACTACCAAGGCTCTATTGATTTTATAACTTGTTTTAATCTACTGTAACCTGTCTGGAGAAGAGCCTAATGCTGGGAAAGATTGAGGGCAAAAGAAGAATGGGATGGCAGAGAATGAGATGGCTGGATGGAGTCATTGAAGCAGTAGGCGTGAGCTTAAATGGACTCCAGAGGATGATAGAGCTCAGGAAGGCCTGGAGGAACGTTGTCCATAGGGTCGCGATGGGTCGGACACGACTTCGCAACTAACAACAACAAACCTGTCCCAAGTCAATGGCGAGTGGGTAACCTTAAGCAATGAAGTACTAAATGAATAAGTAAGTAACAATCTTGGTATTCCTTTAAGAAGCTGGAATCTTAACTATTATAATTTGAAACAGACTGTCTTTGAGTACTAACATTATTCCTGTGAAACATTTTACAAAATTGGGAGATTATGTCCACCGTTAAAAGTTCTCCAGTTTTCATTACAATGTACTCAGTTTACAGAAAGCAATCCCCCCACCCCACCCCCATTCTGTACATTTCTTATCTCTGGGGGTCTCCAACCTTGGCAAATTTAAAACTGGGCTGTTGGCCTGTGTTCCAAGCTCGGCAATTTGGTTGCAAACGTTTCGTCACCATTCGAGGAGACATTGTCAGTGCGCTCTGAATTGTGCTCGCGCACTGACGATGTCTCCTTGAATGGTGACGAAATGTTTGCAACCAAATTGCCGAGCTCGGCCCAACAGCCCAACTGCCAACCCAAGCTACTTATATTCAAATACATTTCGAATTTAAAACTTGTGGACTCCATCTCCCAGAATACTGGGAGTTGAAGTCCACAAGTCTTAAAAGTTGCCATGATTGGAGACCTGTGTTTTACCTGATGCTGCATTATTGCTGCAAACTTGACATGCAAATGAGCTGAAAACCAGTAACTGGGTTTCAAGTGCTGCAGGAGTTCTGATGCCGCCGGGCTCCCTAAAGTGTTGTTCTCCACTTCTGAGCGGAAGAAGGATTTCTTCTTAAGCAGCAACTTCTTGTTTCCGTAGTGGTAGATGCTTCTGGGCCAATCGTGGGACAAAAATACGTCCATGGGCTGCTTGAGCTGAAACCAACAACAGAAGTGAAGTGAAAGATCCGTTCATAAATCTCCCTCCCTTGTGGTGTTTAGATTTTTAAAGACAGTTTTATTTCACCAGACTGAATCCTAACAAAGTTTTATGGGTGCATTATCTAGAGCAGTGGCCCCCAACTGTTTGGGCACCAGGGACCGGTCCGTGGAAGGATTTTTTCCGTGGACCAGAAGGGGCGTGGTTTTGTGTGCTGCCTACATCCTGCAGGTGGGGCTTTGCTTGTTTGTGCAACTCGTTTTCTAACATGCCGCGGCCTAGTGCCAGGCGCAGGCGTCCCCAAGCTCCGTTTTCACTGGCAGACGCATCGTGGGCCGGTCCTTCGCTGTTTCCAGGGTGGCCCTGCAGGCCAGATCTAAGCACCCCTGCTATAGAGAAAAGAAGACTTAGGGAAGACATGGTCACCATTGTCGGCTGTATAAAAGGAACCTAGAGACAATAGTCATGATCTATTTTCCACGACCACAAGAACAATCTATCTCTGGAGGTTGTGGGTTATTCATCTCTGGAGATTTTTACAAAGAGGTCGGACAACCACCACTCCTACAGGGGTTGGACTAAATGATCCTTGGGGTCCCTTTCCGCTCCATAATTGTTCTGGGCAATGGCCCTCCTTTATAGCACCTCCTGCATCATTTTAGATGGTGGGAATGAATACAGGTAGTCCTCGACTTACAACGGTTCATTTAACGACCGTTCAAAGTTACAACGGCACTGAAAAAAGTGACTTACGACTGTTTTTCAGAGTTACGACCTTTGCAGCATCCCCATGGTCACATGATCAAAATTCAGATGCTTGGCAAGCGGTTCATATTTATGGACGTTGCAGTGTCCTGGGATCATGTGATCCGCTTTTGCGACCTTCTGACAAGCAAAGTCAATGGGGAAGCCAGATTCACTTAACAACCGTGTTACTAACTTAACAAATGCAATGATTCATTTAACCACGGTGGCAAGAAAAGTCGTAAACTGGGGCAAAACCCACGTAACAAATGTTTCATTTAGCAACACAAATTTTGGGCTCAATTGTGGTTGTAACTCAAGGACTACCTGTATAAAGAAGAGCCCAATATATGACAAGATGACATTTAGATTTACCTGCTTCAGCTTGAAAACTTCAATATTTCTTACATGATAGATGCTTCGTACTGTTTCCTGGTTGTAAGGAGGATATTCAAAGTGACCTGAAACAAGTTGAGAAACATCAGCTTGAAACATCAGGAAATGTCTTGAGTTCACTTTGAAAGACAGGCCCCGGGAAGTCCAGGACTGTAGGCTAAAGTATCAACTTAAAAATAAAATATCCCAGAAAGCGATAATGGTAAGCCCCCTCCATATCAGGCCAAACAAATTGCATAGATTAATCTAAGTTTGATAAACTTGAGTTCAAAGTCAAAGGAGACACGAATTTAACAGAAAGAGCTGCTAGACCGAAAATCATGCTACGCTTGGACTTATCCCTCTGGTTTCAACGAAAATTGAAAAGAGGGTGAGAGTTGGCTCCTGTGCAGTCAAAGGAAAACCACCTGATAGCAGATTTGACTGTTACCAAAATATGGGACACATACAACAGGGCCACTCATCCAGGGAACTGGCCTTTGATTCATGGCAATCACTAGAATTCTTTCATAATGTCTCCTTAGCTTTTCTACCTGATCAGAAATCATTCCATTCTTGTGGTGTTTGTTTTATTAGTTCCAATCTAACTTCAGCAGTAGCCTGGAGAGGGATTTTTGAGAATGTGTTAGTCAAATAACCCAAGATCAAACTATAATTTCAGATCCTATTTTGACAACCCAGCTTCCCTTGTGCCATATCCATCATTGGACGTTGGCGAGCATGTTGATGATCCTATTTTTATCAACAGCCATATGAAAAAGTGCTGCTGAGTTTTGTCCAAACCGGTCCCTTAGGTTTTGAAGCCGTGATGTTCTTCTTCTGCCTGGACCTCGTTTGCCTTCAATCTTTCCTTGGAGGATTAAGTGAAGTATGTCGTATTTTTCTGGCTGTCACATCACGTGTCCAAAATATTCTAACTTTCGCTTTTTTATGGTTTTGATGATTTCCCTTGGCTTTCCCAGGCGGCTTACATTACAGCTTCCCATTACAGTTAATCAATCCTAAATTTATATATCAATAACAATAAAAGCAAAAAGGGATGCGGTGGCTCAGTGGCTAAGATGCTGAGCTTGTCGATCGAAAGGTCGGCACGGCAGTTCAGCTGTTCGAATCCCTAGTGCGGCATAACGGGGTGAGCTCCTGTTACTTGTCCCAGCTTCTGCCAAACTAGCAATTCGAAAGCACATAAAAAAGTAGAAAAGTAGAAAAAATAGGGACCACTTCGGTGGGAAGGTAACAGCGTTCCGTGCGCCTTAGGCATTTAGTCATGCCGGCCATATGACATGGAGACGTCTTCGGACAGCGCTGGCTCTTTGGCTTTGAAACGGAGATGAGCAACACCCCCTACAGTCGGGAACAACTAGCACATATGTGTGAGGGGAACCTTTAACTTTACCTAACAATAAAAGCAGTAAAAAGCATAGAACCAAGCCACACACATTTCAACGGCCCATTTGCTTAAAACAAGAGCTTGAAGAATGACTCACACATACCTTTTCTGTAATCATGGCCTTTGAAAATACCAGAAAGGCCACCAATTCTCAGCCCTCGGTACCTGACAACTCCAGCAAAACCTGTAGAGAATAAGAAAATAACCTTGACAAAAGAGATGCAGGAAACATTACCTAGGCAAAAGGCAACAATTTTAAATCCAGAACGTCCAGATAACAATTGAACACTTTTCAGGAAGGTTCCTCCCTAATTCTCAAGGCCCAAAACATCTTAAAAAGTTGCACAACAATTAAAAAATGTAGCATGGAAAAAAAAAATAAAGATATAAAACGCTGGAGGGAAAAACCACCTGCTTCAACATCCGGAAGCAAAGTTGCTGCAGTTAAAATGATGTGTTTTTATGATGTTCTGCGAAATGGGCAGCTGTATAAATATGATGGATAAATAAATAAAATACTGATAGAAGGACCACATTGTCTCATCCATGTAGGTTTCCACCCCTTCTCCCTTTCTACATCAAGCATGTGATACTATCAAGCTAGAAAGCAAAAAGAACAATACCAAGATAATAGATGTTGGGGGCCACCCATCCACCGTATGGTAACTCTTGCAAGTGGTTTGAGGCCTCGTGGTTGCCACCAATGAAGATAGTCAGGATAGGCGCTTTCTTCTCTCCAGAATAATATCTAGGAAAAAAGACAGTTGGAAGTTTGAGCTGTTAAAGGTCCAGGTTTTTCTATTTCGATATCCTCTACTTAGGAGAAGTCACAGGAACACCATTAATTAACCCTTTCAATAGGAACTGAATGGAAGGGATTTGCCAAGAAGGTATGACTGGTAGGTATAAAATTATAGCTGTGCTAGTCAAATAAAACATGGTACATTTCTTTGTTTTTTTAAACCATTAATTGGTCGTCAGTTGCAATTTTTAAAAATGAAAGGCTGTGGAAGGCTGAGATTAGTTGTAGTTGTGTTTTAACTGTGCACACCACCAGAATCACATGCAAATGAGATGGGTGGCCATATAAATTTAATAAATAAAATAAAATAAAATAAAGGAAATGAGAAGTTCCTTTTCCCATATTGTACAGCCAGTTTGGGGTAATGCAGATCTGGGTATTTTATGGCCCCCGGGCCCCATCCGGTCCTTTGGCTGTCTCTGTGTGGCTTGCATGGATTCCTTTTATTTTGAAGGTGACGGCTATATATATATTTTAATTTACATATGCACATGCCTCCATGCCTACGCACCTTCACAGGCCTATTGCTTTGGCCTTCCATAACAGTCCCAGTTTCTCACGTTGGGAAAATTAATTGCCCACCCTTGATGTAGTGGTTTAAGACACCACGCTAGAAAGCAGGAGACCATGAGTTCTAGATGGGAGACCTTGGGTCAGTCCCTCCCTCTTTGCCCTAAGAAGGCGGCAGTGGCAAATCACTCCCAAAATGTTGCCAAGAAAACCACAGTCCTGTCCAGACAGTTGCCAGAAGCCAAAAACTGACTCAGAGGCGTAGAGTCAGTTTGGTGAAGTGATTAAAACACAGGGCTAGGACACTGGTTCTTGGGCACAAGCAACTAGTTGGCCTTGGGCCAGTCACTTTCTCTCAGCCCTAGCAAGGAGGCAATGGCAAACCACCTCTGGCAAAACCCTGCCAAGAAAACGGCGGGGAATACTAGCCCAGGCAGTTGCCAGGAGTCAAATCAAAAGCACACAAGACAACCACTGATGATGTTACCTACTATGGGGAATGAAATGTCTGCAAGAAAACAACCAAGCTCAGAGAGCACCAAGCATCCCTCACACAACCATTTATCTCCAGGCGATCGATGGGTATGTATGTTTACGTTGGCCCAACATTTCTGTCCCAAAACAGATGCCCTTAATTGCCACTCAGGAAAACCCCATGGTAAATGGGGGATTAAAGCGGACTCTTCCCTTCCCCATCCAGCCCCTTCCCCACCAGACGGCACATCCCTAGAGTGCTGGCCAGGCTCAGCAGCTCTGCGGGCCCGCTGAGCTGCTGAGCCCGCTCTCATAGACTAGAATAACAGAGAGGGGAGGGACCTTGGTGGTCTTCTACTCCAACCCTCAGCTCAGGCAAGGAAACCTTATGCCCGTGTGGCAAACCTATGGCACGAGTGCCGGAAGTGGCACACAGAGCCATCTCTCTGGGCACACCAGCTGTCGCCCGTTGCTCTTCCGGGTTCCGGCGCGCACATGCGCACCAGCCAGCTGGTCTGCACGCATGCGGGAGCGCCGGAAACCTGGAAGAGCAGCTCGCCGGAAACCAGAAGCTCAGCTTCCCGGTTCATGCATGCACACCAGGGAACTGCTCTTCCGGTTTCTGGCGCTCCCACATGTGCGTGCTGGGGAGCTACTCTTCCGGTTACTGCCGTTTCCCTGCACACACACGCTCCCATCTTGGCACTCAGTGCCGAAAAGGTTCGCCAACACTGTCCTATGCCATTTCAGACAAATGATTGTCCACTCTCTTCTTAAAAACTTCCAGTGTTGGAGCATTCACAACTTCTGGAGGCAAATTGTTCCACGGATTAATTGTTCTCACTGTCAGGAAATTTCTCCTTAGTTCTAAGCTGCTTCTCTCCTTGATTAGTTTCCACCCATTGCTTCTTGTCCTGCCCTCAGGTGCTTTGGAAAATAGTTTGACTCTCTCTTTGTGGCAACCATTGAGATATTGGAAGACTGCTCTCATGTCTCCCCGGTCCTTCTTTTCATTGAACTATCCATACCCAGTTCCTGCAACCGTCCTTCATATGTTTTAGCCTCCAGTCCCCTAATCATCTTTGTTGCTCTTCTCTGCACTCTTTTTAGAGTCTCAACATCTTTTTTACTTCGTGGCGACCAAAACTGAATGCAGGTAAAAAAAAGCCTTTTCTTGCATTTCAACTAATAACAACTCCTATTACATAACGTGTTTCCCCGAAACTAAAACACTGTTTTATATTTTTTTGTACCGTGAAATAAGCGCTTGGTCTTATTGCCGATGCTCAAAAGCCCGATTGGGCTTATTATCAGGGGATGTCTTATTTTGGGGAAAACAGGGTAGTAGTATTTACATTTATGCATTGTTGTTTTTGTTTGATGGTTCAGTGGCTTCTAACTCCTTGTGACCTGAAGGAAGTCAGTTCCGTTCTTCGTATGTTTTAGCCTCCAGTCCCCAAATCATCTTGGTTGCTCTTCTCTGCACTCTTTCTAGAGTCTCCACGTCTGTTATTTTTTAATTTTATTTTTTACAATCGTGGTGACCCAAAACTCACCACGCTGCTCTCGGCTCTCCGCCTGCAACGGATCTTACTCCCCCCCTACACACACACACACACTCCGGTCCCCCCCATTCCGGTGCCCCCCACTCACTTGGCAAAGCCTCCCAACTGGCGGTACTTGGACGGCACCGCCATGCAGCGCAGGTCGGCCGCGTTGCGCACGGCTTGGAAATCCCCGGCGCAGAGCAACAAATCCGGCCTGGCGTCGCCGTGGCGCTGCTCCAGCAGCTGCAGAGTCTCGTACAGCTTCTCCAGCGCGCCATGACAGCAACCGGCCACCGCCACCTTCATCTTCCCGGACGGGACATGCGCGCTTTCGTCGGGCCGGCCTCTCTCTTTCTCTCACGCAGGCGCCCGCCTTCGCTTTCGGGGACGAGGCCGGAACCAACCGCCGCTTCTTGGGCATTGTTGCTCATGCGCCCGCGGAAGGCGAGCCGGGGTTGCGCGGCTTGGCTGCCTTGCAAACGGGCGAGGGGCTGTTTTTTAGAGCGGGAGGGAGGCTCCTTTTCTTTTTTTCCCCCCTTTTGCTTTCCTCCTTCCTGCCTCAGAACTTATTTTTTTTTCGGATGGCTTCTTCTGCAAAAATGGCCTTGAAACGAAAGATACACGAGAGCAGCGCGCAGCGGAAACTCCCTAAAGTCGCTGCCGCCGTCCCGTCCCGTCTAACCCGTGGAAAATTCGCTTTTAGAAACAAGCCCCGAACTTTGAATAGCATTTTTTTTTTTAGGGCGCCTTTCCTTTTCCTAACGATGTGCATGTTGTTATAGGCGAGCCAGTTTGGTGTTAGTGGTGAAGGCTTAGTAGAAACTAGGAGACACTTAAAATTCTAGTCCCATTTTAGAAATGAAAGCTGGTTTTAGGAGGTGGCTTGGCTCCTCTCTCTCTTTCTCTCAAAAGCCCAATCCAATCCGCCTCACAAGGGTTGTTGTGGGGAAAACAGGATGTACGTTTGCTGTCCTGAGTTACTTATAAAATGGCAGTAACAGAGTTGGAAGGGACCTTGGAGGTCATCTAGTCCAGCCCCCTTGCTCACGCAGGAGACCTGTACTCGGGATTCGAACCGCTGACCTTTCTGGTCGACAAGATCGGTGTCTTAGCCGCTGAGCTCAGTGTCTTAGCCTTAAGTAATAAAGTAAAATAAATAAATAAAGTCAGGGTAAAAATCAAATTCATAAATGGCCGCCATAGATGGGGTGAACAGATCCATAGGTGGTAACTCTGGCCTCCTGTTTGCAATTCAGCCCCTAAACCTGCCATTAGGGTGCCTGGGGAAAGATTATGAAATTTGGCAGAAATGTGTGTAAAATTCAGGAAAGGGCGTTGGCCACGTGTTGGGCACTTGCCATAGACGTGACTGAGATTGTCGGTGGGTGAAGCGGAACAAAAACATATGACAGGGATGGCGTTTCCCAACACCCTTGGAAATAAAACTTCGACTCCAGAATCTGGAGAAACTCAAGTCACTCTTAAAGTCAGTTTCCCCCCCAGGTTGTCGATTGCACCATCAACAGGCCTCAACTGCCAAGTCTTCTCTTCCCTCCCTCTCTTCTCACGAGGTCAGTTGCATAACCTGTAGGAAAATACCAGAATGGAGTTGCCCAAACCTATTATTGAACCCAAATTAGCTCTAGCCACACCTTTCCAAGCAATGCAGATGAACATGGAAAAGGAGACGCTGCCGACACTGCCTAGACACCGACAGTAGCAGTTGATACCCCGTGGGGTCGACAAAGGGTGCCGTGTATTTTGAGTATGGAGTTGCTCCTGAGGCAGGAGCGGAAAATGCCGGATCTGCTTATACCTTGGCAAGGTTCCTAAACCGCAGGGAAATGGCCATATGCTTCCTCTTGATGATCTGCTTTATTTGGATGCCATTTGTCGTTTCAGGTAGGTGGTGATACCCACAATTCAGGCAGGCCTTTAAAGCAAAGTGAAAAAATAAAGTAATATTTCTATGGATTTAGAGCCAAAGAAGGTAGAGTTATTTTTGACCAGAGTTGCAAAAGTTCAACAGATCCTTTATAGCTCAACCGGATATAAAGAACAGACAATGTCGATCCAGCTTCCTTAATAAAATGTGTTTTTTCCCAGCCACTGGATTTAGGAAAGAGGAAAATTGTTTTGTTTGTAATATGAAACTCTTGGACAACGTTAATGTGTAAAACTGTGAATTTCTGTAATATTTAAAAACAGGTATTTCTAGAACGTCACTTAAATAGAATTGACAGTTGGACATTGGTTAAAAAAAAAGAACAGAATAATCTGATAAATTGATAGAGTGATGAATACGCACTGTATTAATTTCAGCAGATTTATGCTAGGTGTTATGTTTAAATTTAGACTACGCTGCCAACAGCTAAGGAGAAAATCATAAGACCTACCGTGTTTCCCTGAAAATAAGACACTGTCTTATATTTTTTTGAACCCTGAAATAAGCGCTTGGCCTTATTGCCATGCACTCAAAAGCCCGATTGGGCTTATTATCAGCTGATGTCTTATTTTGGGGGAAATGGGGTATCCTTCAGGTATACCGTAACGGTGACTAAGAATAATGTTTGTATTGTAATGTCATTTCCTATAATATCTGTTGTGGGAAGAAATGGAATACCTTAGAACGATGGGTCGATCGTAATTTTGAGGCAGGAAACAGAGGATGCAATGGGATTAGGGAAAATTATCTTTCAGTTTGTGTGTAGTGTTTGATGTTCAATTCAGTCCGGAAGTATCAGGCAAAGGCTATCCAGAGTTATTTTAGAGCTAGGTGACCTTAGTTAATAAATAAATAATAAACAAGACTGCTTTTCCTAATATGCAATTCCAGCCATGTTATTCCAGTAAATGGGATAGGAAAGGTAGCTCGTTTTTGACTTATTTTATTTATTACATTTATATGCTGCTCATCTCATTGTCATGCAACTCTGGGTACCTGATTTAGAATCGTCTGTTCAAAGTTACAAAAACCTTGAGAAAAATTACAACTTACAACTAGTCCTTGCACTACTGGCTATTGTGGCATCCCCACAGTCACATGATCAGAATTTGAGTGCTTGGCAACTGGTATGTATTTACAATGGTTGCAGCATTCGTTATGGCCCCATTTCTGTGGAACACTCTACCATTGGAAGTGAGAACTGTTTCCCTCCTTTTGAATATAGCTAGAATATTATTGTCTTCAGAATAATACACTCATACACTACAGAACTGCCATCTTAAGCATAGTGGTTTTCACTTACCTTCGTTACTGGTTTGAGACTTGCACGCGCACAAGCGAAGCGAGCGTGTGGCACTTCTGCGCATGCACAGAGCATCCGTGATGATGACCAGGCAGGTGGGCAGAGCCTCCCGCCCCCGCCACTTGACCCGGGGCGAACCAGTAGAAACCCACCACTGATCTTAAGTGAATATAAAAGGGATGCATCTCTAAAGACAGGAGCACATAAAATGTGTGCTGAGAAAATGTAAAATTCTCACAGCAGGAATACAACTTGAAGGAAAATATTTGAACTATCGGCAAACAGATATTTATAAGTTTAAACAAAAATGAACTGACGCAAAGTCTTCCTCATTCTTAAGTAATGTACAAGATCTGATAAGACACTTTTTCTAACTTGCATCTTGTAAAACAAATACTAAATGTCTGATAAAACTCTTTTTTTTCTAACTTGTATCTTGTAAAACAAATACTAAATTGCATACTATTTAGTTTGAGTTCTATTAAAAGCACAATTTGGGGCATCTCTGTTAAGTAAATTCCACTGAGTCCCATGGTCCTTACCTCTAGCTAAGTCAACATAGTCTTTAAGCTTAACTAAGCTCTTCAGAGCAGTTAGTGACTGTTTAAGTTTACAATGGCACTGAAAAAAATGACCGACGACCATTTTTTTACACTTACGACCATTGGAGCATCCCAATGGTGACAGGATCAAAATCCAGATGCTTGGCAACTGATTCATATTTACAACGATTGCAATGTCCAAGGGTCATGCTTTTGCGACCTTCTGATGAGCAAAGTTAATGGGGAAGCCAGATTCACTTAAAAACCATGGGATTAACAACTGCAGTGATTGAACTGTGGCAAGGAAAGTTGTAAAACGGCAAAATTCACTTAACTGTTTTACTTAGCAACATAGATTTTGGGCTCAATTGTGATCGTAAGTCAAGGACTACCCGTACACCTACATCTGGTAATTGATTATTCAGTAATAAAGGATCTAAAGGGCCACCATCAGTGAGCTGTTGGACAGTATTACTTGGTCTGCTGTGTGGATGCTTGGGTGGTTGAGGGGTGGGGAATTTTTGGTGGGTGGGGGTGTGTCGGGATTGTCATGTGTGTTGGGCTTGGTTTCTGGGTGTTATGTGAATTTCGTAATATGGGTATACTGTGTATTTACATACAATGACAATAAACTATTAAATCTGATGTGATTTCCTAATAACAACTTCAGTGTCTCTAATTTGTGAGGTAATTGTTGTTTTTCTCTCTTTATATGTCATTTTGATGATCCCTACATAAAGCTGCGTTACTAGCACCCCCTCAGAATATTACAATTCTGTCCACGAATATGAAGCACTTTCTCATTTGGAGCCCAGTTGCGGAGATTGTGCCTGGCGAGATTGTAAAATACTCGGTCGAATTTCAAGGGTAAGTTCTTCTTTCATCTTGAGTAGCCTAAAGACAACTCAGCATGACTGATAACTAAATATGTGCTCCTAGACAACTGCAACTTATACCAACCAAATATGTTGGACTAAGATACACCTGATCATACCAGCTGCAAGTAGTAGAAGTTACAGTCCCACAAATCGAGATTACAAGAGGAAGGAAAGCTACAATTTTCTGCTATACTCAATACAATAGTTAACTAATAATGAGGAGGCACCACAGAGGTTTATGAAGTTATTTATGCTATGAAGAACATGAACAGGGTGAATTGTTCTCCATTTTGTCTTGTACTCATAGCAGATGGTTGCCTAGTAGGGCATTCAAAAGAAATAAAAAGAAATGCCTCACATGGTGCCAAGTTGATCAATGAAATTTGGTTCCCTGAAATATGGTTGAGGGCCACCATTTTTTTTTTTAAAAAAAAAGGAAGATAGACTAAGGCCCTTTCTTGGTTGACAGTTACAGTATCCAAATGATTTGCTAATCCCATTTTGCCCCTTGATCACATAATGCTGACTTTAATTTTGTCTTCTATCTGTATTTTTAAGAAGTCTTAGTTTTTATGTACCACATTTACTTTCCCATAGTTATTGAACTGACCATTGTTTGGGGAAAAAAAGTTGACTGGTTAAGCCTTTCATCTGATTCAGCACGTCCTGTTACTAGAAAGGCTGCCGGGGTGAGACAACTTTGTCTGTTAAGCATTTATGGTGGAGGAAGGATAGGCAGCTAGGAAAGATGGGAAAATGTGTTAACACAACACTACAAAATCAGCAGTCGCATCCTTTGTCACTTCCACCCATGCGGTAAGCTCAGAAAAGTCCATTGAGGGAAATCTAAAAGAAATTCTCAAGCACTCCGACAATTAGGTAGAAAAAAAAAGCTTCTTAGAAACTGCAAGACCAATTTTAGATAAGATTCGAAGCATCTTAGTGTGTGCGTGGAGGATGGGTTTACTTGTTCCAAAAGTTGAGCTCCAAAATTCCTCCTAATCGGGATACAAATGCAGGAATATAAGATGGACAGATCTCCCAAAACAGTAGACTGTATCACTTTAGACTATTAGAGAGTGATATCTTTTTCTTTTCCTTTCTTTTAGAACAATTAATCAGTGGAACAACTTGTCTCCAGAAGTTGTAAATTCTCCAACGTTGGAAGCTTTTAAGAAGAGATTGGATAACCATTTGTCTGAAATGGTATAGATTTCCTGCTTGAGCAGGGGGTTGGACTAGAAGACCTCTAAGGTCCCTTCCAACTCCGGAGACTCCTGAGTCTCCGGAGAAGGGTGGCATATAAATCAAACCAATAAATAATAAATAAATAAATAAATAAACTCTGTTATTCTATTCTATCCTATTCTATCCTATCCTATCCTATCCTTCCCTACCCTACCCTACCCTACCCTACCCTACCCTACTCTACTCTACTCTACTCTACTCTACTCTCCTTAAGAAACCAAACTGCAATTAGAAAAACATTGGGAGAAAATTCTACAGAATAACAAGAGTTGGAAGGGATCTTGGAGGTCTTCTAGTCCAACCCCCTGCTCAAGCAGGAAACCCTATACCATTTCAGACAAATGGTTGTCCTGTCTTCTTAAAAGCTTCCAGTAATGGAGCACCCACAACTTCCCACAAATCGTTCCACTGATTAATTGTTCTCACTTGCCCAGAAATTTTTCCTTGGTTCTAGGTTGCTTCACTCCTTGATTAGTTTCCATCCATATTGGGAGAAAATTCTAAACCCAATCCCCGTCTACTAACCTTGTTTTCTACTCCCAAGGAATTTAAGAATAGCATTTCGAATGTTCTATCTGCTGTTGGGAGTGACGAAATCTCTTTTCCCGCCTTAAAACTTTGCCATGGCATTCTGTTGCATGTATAGGCAAGCTAGGCATGCAATAGTATTGCAACAAATTAACACCCATGTGTGGTTGGATTGGTATCCCCTGCCAGGCTTACATGCCTTTGGGCTTCATCACATTGTAATGCAGATGTGCGGTTGCAGTCGGGGTGGAAGAAATGCTTTTATCCAGAAGGGAGATTCAGTTACAATCTTTACGTTCTCCTTTCTCTGTGACATGAACAAGCACAGCGACCAAGGGGCAGGTGAAAGCACAGGTAGATCATCATCTCCAGGAGGTACTTTGGGCCATCCACAGCAATGTGCTTTCTTCTCATTCTTGAAGGCTTGTTGCTATGTCCTCAACAGTAAACAGCCCTTCTTTGCTCCAGGGCAAGGAGGGTGGATGGATGAGATTTTTGTCAATAATATCTTTAGGGCAAAATGAATTCTCTTTGAATTTAACGTCTCAGGCATCTAAGCCCTTCATGGCATGGGTCCAAATTACTTGAGGGACTATCTCATCCCATTGGATTGGCCCATCCCACCTGTGTTGGCAGAGGAGGCATGCCGCGGGCCCCATCAGTCAAAGTATTCCAGCTGGCAGGATCCAGGAGAAGAACCTTCTCTGCTGTTGCACCTGCCCTTTGGAACCTCTCCCCATCCCCCAGGTCAGCTGTAACCCTCCTGATCTTCCATAAGAGGCTAAAGATCTGGCTCTCCCAGTTAGCTTGGGACTCTAATGGAAATATTTCACATTGGAGCTGTTTTGATAGATTAATGGATCCCACCTCCTACTCAGTCCCTCCCTGTCTTTTAATTTGGGCCTCAGGTATTTTATTTATGCCTTTTAGGTTTTGTATAGTTTTTATCTTTTTAAGCTGCCCAGAGGTACTCAGTGGTAAGAAGGGCCGCCGGTAAATTTTACAAATAAATAAATAAATCTCAGCCAGAAACATGGGAAAATACATTGAAGGACAGAAGGAAGAGGATGAGAAGCAAATTTGGAAAAAGAGGCAAATTTAATGTGTAAATTCATTCAATTCACACATTGAATGAACAATGTGTGTTCATTCAATGTGGTATGAACACACATTGTTATGTATAAACACACATTATGCTAAAATGATACTTCATCTATTTATTCATCTATATCCCGCTGTTAATTTTTACAAGTAACTCAGGGTGGTGAACATATCCAACACACCTTCCTCCTATTTTTCCTACAACAATAACTCTGCGAGGTGAGTTGGCTGAGAGTGATTGGCCCAAAGTCACTCAGCTGGCTTTGATGGCTAAGGCAGGACTAGAACTCAGAGTCTCCCACTTTCTCACCTGGTACCTTAACCACAAGACTAAACTGTGTGAGAATCTGGGTTTTGAAAATTATAAACCATGATCTATGACTTAGAACTTGGGTAGACTTGAGTATGGTCACAGAGCCTGGTGGTGCAGTGGACTAAACTACTGTTAAAGTAGTATTTAGCTGCCAGCTCCCTGCAATTACTGCGAGTTCAAATCTCACCAGGCTCAAGGTTGACTCAGCCTTCCATCCTTCCAAGGTAGGTAAAATGAGGACCCAGTTTGTGGGGGCAATAAGCTGACTTTGTATAAAATAGAACGCTTAGGGGCCCCCCGAAAGCCCTACTATGCAGGTATATACAAAAGTATGAAGGCTATTGCTTAAAAGCATTGTAAGCCGCCCTGAGTCTCCGGAGAAGGGCAGCATATAAATCAAACTAATAAAATAATAATAAATAATATATCTATGAATTAAACTTTAGGCATTTTTATAAAACAATAACAACAGAAATAGTAATAAAATAACTTTTAGCTGAAGGGTACAAACCTTGTGGTCTTCCAGATGTATAAAATGAGTGTTTCCAATAGCTCTAGGCAGTATTAACCAATAGTGAGAAATTTGGAATTGTAATTCAGCTAAATTTATTCATTTGTTAAATTTGTGCGCTGCCTGACTCAACAACTATGGGTGGTTCACAAGTAAAAACGTATTTTAAAAAACTAACATCTGGAAAGCCACAACTTCCTTTTTCTTCCATTAGATCCACCAACGGGAGCCAGTTACGAGAGAGAGGCTGAAAGCTCTATCCAAGGGGTGTCAAACTCAATTTCATTGAGGGCCGCATCAGGGTTGTGTTTTACCTCGGAGAGTGGGGTAGCCAGGGTGGGCATGGCCAGCTTGACATTACTCATGTCGGGGGCACCTGTGGTGGCCAAGTGCTAAGGCAGGACTTCCCTCAGGCCCTCCCTCACTCTCATAACCTTCCTTCCTTCCTTCCTTCCTTCCTTCCTTCCTTCCTTCCTTCCTTCCTTCCTTCCTTCCTTCCCTTCTTTTTCCTTCCCCCTTCCTTCCCCTCTTATTTTTCCTTCCTTGCTCCCTTCCCATCTTCCTTTCTTTTTCTTTTTCTTTGTCTTTCCTCTTTCCCTTTCTCCTTTCCTATCCCTTCTTGCATGCTCACATGTAAAAGGGGAAACATTTCTCCTTTTGTTTTGTTTTTAGTTTGTTTTGCTAGCCCCCTGCCAGCAAAAACAGAGTTCAGGGGGCCTTATGCAGGTTTCCTGAGCTCAATTATAGCTGGCAGAGGCACCACAGGCCAGTCCTTTGCTGTTTCCAGGGTAGCCCTGCAGGCCAGATCTAAGCACCCCTCAGTCCCAATCCAGCCCACAGGCCTTGAGTTTGAGACATCTGCTCTATCCTTAGGCTCAGGAAACGAGTTACTATACTTACTTCCAACATACTCTGAGCTATCTTTGTCTACTAGGGATTAGATATCCTAACGGCCTAAAGATTGTTAAAAGGTTAACGATTTGGAATCAGATCTCATTGGTTGGCTGCACATGAGCCACTCATTAGTCGATCTGTCCATTTTTGAACTTATGTACATACATCCAGGGATACCTAATCTCAGAGCTGCAATTACAGTTACAAATAGGGTACCAAGGAAATCATATTGCTTATGAGCTGGCCCTTGCTATTTTATTTATTATATTTGTATGTCATTGAATTCAAATGACTCAGGTTCTTTTCTTTTTTTTCCTGAGGCAATGTGAGGAAGGTCTGATGTTCTCTGTATAGAAGCTGGCATTGTTTTTGTTTTCTTCCTAACTATATCTAGGGAATATGAGAGAGACTATGCCAACGACAGCTGGATTCCCATTGCAGAATGCACAGGTGTTAGTCTTACTCAGTGTGATATCACCGAAGACATATCAGCTACTGTGCCATATAATCTACGTGTTAGAGCATCTACGGGGACACAGGCCTCCCTCTGGGCCACACTCAACGGCTTCTTCAATCGTGTCACAAGTAAGTCTGTGTCCCCTGTTAGGAAATCTCACAACCCCAGCACCTGTCTGAATGAGCCCAGTCTTGAACCTTGTTTTGTTGATATCGGGCCTAGCAACTATTTAAAGCAGCTGCGTTGGGTGGGGCAGGATTTTGTGACAGCTTTTTCTGACTGGAAATGGGGCCTTAAACTTCTACTGAGATTGTGATTCAGCCTTCCTCAGTGGGAATGAATGAATAAATAAATAAATAAATAAATAAATAAGTTAAGTAAGTAAGTAAGTAAGTAAGTAAGTAAGTAAGTAAGTAAGTAAATAAGTAAGTAAATAAATAAGTAAATAAATAAGTAAGTAAGTAAGCTTTTTAAGCCACCATTCACATTCAGGAGAGTGCTTGGGAGCAATCAATCAGAGAAGTTAAGTCAGCATAAACAGAGTAAGGACTCCATTTTAAAGAAAAGGCAGCTGAAATAATGCGTTTTAAGAGTCCATTTACTCAATGGAAAGAGGAAAAGACTAATATTGACCATATGGGAAGGAATTGGGCTGCAACAGGTTGCTACATCCATTCAGCATAAAGTGCCATTGCAGTTATCTTGTCTAGTTAGAACCAGAGCACAAGTAACAGATTACGTATTTATTACTACAGAAGGCACCTGGGGGCAAATACGACATTCAAACAACCCAGGAAACATTTCAAGTCCGAGCAAGATTGCTGGCTTTAATGATAGAACTCAGCTTCTACCCCCACTTTAGCCCTAAGGGTTTTCTAACAAAAAAATCAGGAATAGGTCAGGAGAAATAGAGGATAAACAAAAGATGCTTGTCTCAGGAATATAATTAGGGGATCTTGCTTTAAAAAATTCAGCACACTGTCATTAAATTGGGAGGTGTCCTCTGATGAAGGGCTGGATTTACTCCTGATAGATTCTTGTCTTTGGCTTCCTTCTATCCTTCTTTCTTTCCTTCCTTCCTTCCTTCCTTCCTTCCTTCCTTCCTTCCTTCCTTCCTTCCTTCCTTCCTTCCTTCCTTCCTTCCTTCCTTTCTTATTTTAAGACAGGGTGATGACTTTTTTGGGGGTCATACATCTCATCAGATGTCCAATAGCCTCGTATAAAAAAAAAATAAAAATAAATCCTAAATAACTTCCCAGATAAAACCACCTCATTAGATTTGGACAACTTGCAAGATGTCCGTAATTTTGAAGCATTTCTAAATATTCATTCAATAGGGTATCTTTTCTGAAACCAGGGGATGCCCTGATAGTCACAATGTTGAGTTGATGATACCTGCTATAAAGTGTATGAACATAAGACCCAACCACCTATTTAGGTCCTTCCTGGTTGGTCACAGCCACATGGTCAGGTCCACGTGGTGGCAAAGTCACGCCTCCCTTGAAGGAGACAGTGGTACAGCCCTTCCTCAAGAATCCATTCTTGGACCCAACAGTTCTGAGCGGTTCTTGTCCCGCCTCCAACCTTCCCTTTTTCCACCTACTGAATATGTGAATCCCTTTTCTTTCTTTCTTTTATAGCATCCCTCATTCCACCAACATTGACCGTCACCACTGATGGATATCACTTGCTAGTAGAATTGGAACACCTGGGACCTGCCTTTGAATTCTGGATATTTTACTGGAAGAAAGGCCCAGAATCTAAAGTAAGTTCTGATCTTACTTCTGATCTGCAATTGTTTGTTTAGATCGGGACTGTCAAACTCCCGGCCCACGGGCCAGATGTGTCACGTGCTGGGCACGCCCAGTTTAGTGAAGGGGGAAAAAGTCCTGATATGTTACATGACACCGCCATGACGATATGAGTTTGAAACCCCTGATTTAGATGGATTGAAAGGCAGGAATGTTTCTTTACTGGGCAAGGTTGAATCATTAAGTCACCCTGAGCTTTGACTGAAACTCTGAATGCACTGCTGTGACTCATCTGCCTTTCTTTGAAATTTCCTGTCATATAATGCTGCCTGCACAGACATGGGATCATTTTGGTTCCTGCATGTGGCAATTCAGCTATCTTGTTTGGGAATATGAGCGCATTCACCTATTGCCAGCCTTCCTAGGTAGACCAGACAGGAAAAACAACCAGGTGAATTAATTCGATTTCATTGTAAGGCTACATTAACAGAAGCTTGAAAGTTTGAATTTCTCACCATCTCCTTTACAGCAGTGTTGGTGAAGGAAATCTCTTTTGAGCTTCTTTCTCTGCCCATTATATGGTAGGTAGTCCTCAACTTACGACAGGTCATTTAGTGACTGTTTAAACTTACAACAATACTGAAAAATATTACTTAAAACTATTTTTCACACTTAACGACCGTTGCAGCATCCCCATGGTCATGTGATCAAAATTCAGATGCTTGGCAACTGGTTCATATTTGTGATATATATTATGATGGTTGCAGTATCCCAGGATCATGTGATTATCTTTTGCGACCTTCTGACAAGCAAAGTCAATGGGGAAGTCAGATTCACTTAACGACCAGGTTACTGATTTAACAACTGCAATGATTCACTTAACAAATGTGGCAAGAAATGTCGTGAAATGGGGCAAAGCTCACTAACAAATGTCTCAGCAACATAAATTTTGGGCTCAATTGCGGTCGTAAGTCAAGGACTACTGCCTGTACACAGCTGCAGGTTATGTGCTCTCTTATTTGACCATTCCCTAGACAGGATCTCTCCCCTGACCCCCGTCTCCCAAGGTTATTCGCCCATATCATTACACCTCTCTGCAACCATTATCAAAACTTGCTTTTGAATCCCACTGCTGCCATTAGAGAGCCGTGGTGGCGCAGTGGTGAGAATGCAGTATTGCAGGCTAATTCTGCTGACGGCTGACTGCCAGCAGTTCGATCTTGACCAGCTCAAGGTTGACTCAGTCTTCCATCCTTCCGAGGTTGGTAAACTGAGGACGCAGATTGTTGGGGGCTATAGGCTGACTCTTGTAAATTGCTTAGACAGGGCTGTAAAAGCATTGTGAAGCGGTATACAAGGCTAAGTGCTATTGCTATTATTTTTTTCCCCATTTATTGTATATGGGAATAAAAATAATAATAAGCAAACTCACCCCGACAGTCAACCATGGTTTTCCCAGTTGTAACATAATAGCTCTGAAAACTGGATCGTCAAAAAGGCTGAAGAAAAATGTACACCTTTGAATTTGGGACTGAAGAAAATTGTTACGAGTATCTTAGAACTACGAGAAGAACAAATAATTAATCATCAGATAAAGTGAAACCATTGCAGCTCCTGGGAAGCATTAAGAAGGAAGTTGAATGTAAAATATTTGGGACGTAAGATGCAAAGGCAAGAGTCATTAGCAAAAAGCTTGATGTTTGGAAAAATCAAAGGCAATAAAAATAGACAATAGAAAATTAGATAATAGCACCAATGATACAAATAGGAGGTTATAGGAACTCTGAGAAACAGGCACAGATACACCATCCTGACAAACTGACTTCCATCAGGTCACAAGGAGTTAGAAGCCACTGAACCATCAAACAAAAACAACAATGGATAAATGTAAATAATACTACCCTGTTTTTCCCAAAATAAGACATCCCCTGATAATAAGCCGAATCGGGCTTTTGAGCATTGGCAATAAGGCCAAGTGCTTATTTCAGGGTACAAAAAAATATAAAGCAGTGTCTTATTTTCGGGGAAACACGTTATGTAATAGGAGTTGTTATTAGTTGAAATGCAAGAAAAGGCTTTTTTTACCTGCATTCAGTTTTGGTCGTCACGAAGTAAAAAAGATGTTGAGACTCTAGAAAGAGTGCAGAGAAGAGCAACAAAGATGATTAGGGGACTGGAGGCTAAAACATGAAGAACGGTTGCAGGAACTGGGTATGTCTAGTTTAATGAAAAGAAGGACTAGGGGAGACATGATAGCAGTCTTCCAATATCTCAGGGGCTGCCCCAAAGAAGAGGGAGTCAAGCTCTTCTCCAAAGCACCTGAGGGCAGGACAAGAAGCGATGGGTGGAAACTAATCAAGGAGAGAAGCAACCTAGAACTAAGGAGAAATTTCCTGACAGTGAGAACAATTAATCAGTGGAACAACTTCCCTCCAGAAGTTGTGAATGCTCTGACACTGGAAGTTTTTAAGAAGATGTTGGATAACCATTTGTCTGAAGTGGTGTAGGGTTTCCTGCCTGGGAAGGGGGTTGGACTAGAAGACCTCCAAAGTCCCTTCCAACTCTGTTATTCTATTCTATTCTATTCTATTCTATTCTATTCTATTCTATTCTATTCTATTCTATTCTATTCTATTCTATTCTATACTTGGAGAGCCCAAAGTCACCTGGGTGCCTGGTCAAAGCCTCTGATGCATAGCTTTCTTCCCATTGGGGCCAGGTGACCATATTTGCCATGAAGTTCTCAGGAGAAGGTCCGGTTGTGATTTTAATGTCTCACAATGCCCCAAAGAATCCTAAGTCTTGAGAAATTTAAGAGATTTGGAGAGATACTAGAACCAGCTTACTTGGTGCTGCTTGTAATGTTGGAAGAAATGGTTTGATGGGCGGGAGAGTCATCAAAATTACAGGCGGGGGTCCTTGCCAAACACCCAAGTTGTAATTTAGGAAACCCAGTTGGATCCCATCTTTGTTGATATTTTAGTGTGGTGCTAAAACATTTTTTGATAGGCCGCATTTTTCGTGCATGGTTCAGGCTTGTTTTTTTTTTTTTTTAAATTTGATTGAAATTTGAATTTGATTCTCCGGAGACTCAAGGTGGCTTACAATGCATTAAGCAATAGCCTTCATACTTTTGTATATTTATACAAAGTCAGCTTATTGCCCCCACAATCTGGGTCCTCATTTTACGTACCTTAGAAAGGATGGAAGGCTGAGTCAACCTTGAGCCTGGTGAGATTTGAACTTACAGTAATTGCAGACAGCTTGATGTTAATAACAGTGCTTTAGTCTGCTGCGCCACCAGGCTCCTTGTTCTTGTTCTTTTTGTGTTTTTGTCGTTCCTTTGTGATGCTCGGGTTTTCCTCTACACCCGTTCTTTCTTTTAACTGGTTTACTGATTGCAAATTGCTAATCAATAAAGCAGTATATTGCAGTACGGAATGATTTAACTTCCCGGAGCTGCTTAAATGGCTATCAGACCCAAGATACATGTAGCAATTGGATAACCTGAATTTGCCTACAAACATTCCAGTGTGTACTTTTCCTCACTCCTTCTTACTGTTCTAAACCTTGAGGTTGAATCTCATACTCAAAATACAGGTAATCCTTGACTTAGGACCATAATTGAGCCCAAAATTTCTGTGGCTAAGCAAGACAGTTTGTTAAGTGAGTTTTGCCCCGTTTTAGACCTTTCTAGCCACAGTTGTTAAGCGAATCACTGCAGTTGTTAAGTCAGTAATATAGTTGTTAAGTGAATCTGGCTTCCCCCATTGACTTTGCTGGACAGAAGGTTGCAAAAAAAAATAATGATCACATGACTCTGGGACACTGCAGCCATCATAAATACATGCCAAGCATCCAAATTTTGATCATGTGACCATGGGGATGCTGCAATGGTCGTAAGTGTGAAAAACGGTCAGCAATCACTTTTATCAATGCCATTGTAAGTTGGACCAGTCACTAAATGCATGGTTATAACTTGAGGACCACTTGTGTATAACAACATTTCAATGTGTAAAAACCAGGGGTGAAATGCTCCCAGTTCTGACCAGATCGCCCAATCCGGTAGCGATGGCAGTGGGTGGTTCAGAGAACCGATTGCTCAGCTGTGCAATCATCAGAGGCTTTTTTTTTTATTTTTAAAAGCATTTTTTCTATAACCTCTTCAGCTGAAGAGGCTGTAGAAAATATGGTTTTAAAAATAAAAAAAAAAAAGTTGGCCAGGCCATCCAGTCACATTACCCCACCACCACCAAGCCACGCCCACAGAACCGGTAGTAACAAATTTTACATTTCACCACTGGTTAAAACCCGAAATTCAAAACCATTTGCTTTCCTTTGGATTTTGGAGGCATCCTGCAAAAAAAAAAAAAAAAAACCCCACTGCGATTGTTTTTCCTGTTTAGCAACAGGGGTCCGGGGAAGGGCAAACCAGTCTAGTTAAGGAGACTATTTCACCTAACACGTGGAAATTTCCTTCAGCCTATATTTGTTTTTCATTCCGTGTTTTACACGCCTAGGTTTACCGCAAAATGGTGAGGGAAAGCTCCACCACTGTGCACCTGGAAACGATGGAAGCTGGAGCTGAATACTGTGTCAAAGCTCAGACCTATGTGCAAGCGATCAACAGGAGCAGCAATTTCAGCGAGGTGCAGTGCGTGAAATCAGAAGGTGAGAACAAGGGGGATAAAAGGAGTGGGATGGGCTTACAGATTTGACGAAGCTGTTGACTGCATGGACTCTGTAGAGCAGGGGTGTGAAACTCAAGGCCCGGGGGCCGGATCCGGCCCATGGGGCGCTTAGATCTGGCTTGCGGGACCACCCTGGAAACAGCAAAGGACCAGTCTGTGGTGCCTCTGCCAGCAAAAATGGAGCGCAGGAGCCTGTTTTTGCTGGCAGAGCACTTGGGCCACCACAGGCGCCCCTGACATGAGTGATGTTGAACTGGCCACGCCCAGCCTGGCTCTGAGGTTAAACACAACCCTGATGCAGCCCTCAATGAAATCGAGTTTGACACCCCTGCTCTAGAGCAGTGTTTCTCAACCGTGGCAACTTTAAGATGTGTGCTAGGGAATTCTGGGAGTTGAAGTCCACACTTCTTAAAGTTGCCAAGGCTAAGAAACGCTGCCCCAGAGGGAGCAAATCCAAATGATCTAAACTACTGCGGGAGGATTGGAAGGGGGGTGGGATTCAAAGGGGTAAAATTATTATTGTAGTATTAAGCCCCATAAGACCTTAAGGAGTCCATTCAGCAAACAGTTGTCCAGCTCCTGCCTGAAGACTTCTATAATAACCCTGCTAACCCAGTGACTGATTTTGTTATTTCTTGTGTGATCTAAAAAAATTTTCTCTGAGGTTCTCCAGACGAGGGGTCTCCAACCTTGGCAACTTTAAGACTTGTGGACTTCAACTCCCAGCAAAGCTGGCTGAAGAATTCTGGGAGTTGAAGTCCACAAGTCTTAAAGTTGCCAAGGTTGGAGACCCTCTGCCCCAGACTATTTCTGGAGTGAATAGAAATTCCTTTTTGGATAAATTGATCTGGGAAAGGTTTGCTAATAATACATGTCCAAGAGATACCTGCAGAAGGAACTTGCTCAGGTGAAAAGCAATTTGGAGAATGCTTAAAAGCTATTGAGAACGCTGATTGCAAAATGCACTTATTCCATTTGTTTATTTATATTAAATTTTTATGCTGCCCACCTCTCTTGTACCTAAAAATTTTCAATGCAAAGCCTTCACTGAGATATTGATGTCTCCTTCTGCCTCCAGATGCCAAAGTCATACTGTTGACCTTTGCCCCACTCTTCCTGATTATTTTTTTTGTGGCTGTTCTGGTCCTTTCTTTTCTTGCTTGGAAAACCTGTCGGATCTGCCAGTATTCCTTCTGCCCAGACGAGGTCCTTCCAGATACTTTGGTAAGAAGCTCTGCTCGGTGTTTTCATTTGTGGTTCTGAGCCCATCTACCTGAGGTCCAAGATACTTTGCTGTTATTCTTTAAGGACATGGCTTTAAGACATCTGCTTCCCAGCACAAAGCGGAGACGGTTCCATTTCATATGTCTCCCATTCAGTATTGAAATGTAGTCATCTATCCCCCAACTCAGACCTTGCTATGCAGGATGCATGATTGGCAGCAGTTCAGTAGCAACCGGTTGATGGAATATGACCAGTTCCTCTTTCTTGCTTTTGGCTCCTGTGATATGTGTATTCCCTCCCTCTCTCTCTCTTTTTCCCTCCCTCCCTCTCTTCCGCCCCTCTCTCCATCTCTTCCGCCCTCTCTTCTAATCCCCTTTGGCAACTTCTCTGATTATCCATTTTATCTTGAGCAGCAGGTGTGATCAGGCACCAATGTTGAATAAAGAGGTAATCTATGAATCATTCATGGGTTGAGTGGGGACAGCATTGCTTGATCTGTGTGGTGAGTGGGGGTTTCCCAGTAAAGCAGGAAATCCCCCACCCCCATCAATTAAGTTCTGAGCCCAGCCTCACCCCTCATTAGGAAGAGCAATGAGTGAGATCTTTCCTGCAAGCAGGAATTCCACCAACGATTTCCTTCAACTTATCTCCGCATTAAAATTGTCAGGACAGCATTACTTGCCACCTTTTTAAGGAGGTGTAATAGAAGTCAGCTGGCAAGAAAGGGCAAATTATGTCATCTCACAGACTGGAGGAAGACTTGTTAAACTGGCTATGTACTTAATAGTGTTATGCTGGAGAAGGCACATTTTTATCAGTGTAGGTTCTTCTGTGTAATAGGAGTTTGAGGGATCCTTGGTTCTCTGAGCTTGGTTGTTTTCTTGCAGATATTTCATTACCCAGTCCTGATGATGTTACCTAATTTGAGTAATGAAATGTCTGCAAGAAAACAACCAAGTTTTTAATTAGCATTTATAGACCACTATTTTTCTACGAAGATTTTGTATTGTCCTGTTTTCCTGAGAATGTATCTGAAATCTCATTTAACGGGCACCCAAACTTGTATCATTCCAATCCAGGCTGTTGATGCTCAGAGGTTTCACCTTCTGAAAGGATTCCCAAGATGATTAAGTATTGAGGGATCTCTTTAGATCAGTTTGTAACCTAGTTTGGCCAACGCAGGATTTAGATTGGTATAAACTGAGTGGTTAGATTAACAGAGCATTTGATGCTAAGCATCAGAAGATAAGTTACAGAAATTTAGAGTGCAAAATAACAAAAGACACTTGGGACAGAACTTGTATAGTTTCATATTTATTTAGTTTTACCCAAATTGGCTTTCTCCAAATCCTTTGGACAAAGATTGACAGAATTCTCAGCTTCTGAGCTAAGAATTCTGGAAAACATAATGCGATATATCTCAAGGACGACATCTTGGGAAAAGCTGTGGTATCAGTCCAGTCCAGGCTGTTGATGCTTAGAGGTTGCATTTTATTGTTGGAAGAAATATCCTTCTGGGTTCAGTTCCAAGTAGGGAAAAAGACACTGGAAACATGGTGGCTGCTTGAAAAGATGGTTTTATTGGTGGGCAGGATCACATGCCTTGATGATGTTGGGTGAAGAAGAAAAAGGACAGAGATGCTGGGAGCGCCCTAGTTTCATGCCCTCTGTTGGGCCCCACCTTAGAGTTTCCTGTTCCTGTACAAGAAATGTATCCCATTGGCTGTTAGACTCCTAGGGGGCGGGGGTCTTAGCTAACTTTGTAGGTTGTCTGTCTCCCAGGTGCCATGTGGTGAGTCCTGTTGCTAGATGGGTAGAGGGCTAATCCTATCTTTGTTATGTAGAATGGACTGGCTTAGGCCTTAATGGTCCATTGATAAAGGTGGGGGGCTGAGTTTCTACTTCTCTTTTAGGGGAAATATTCTGCCCTTTTAATATTTTCTAAAATATTTCATTTTTCTAGGAGAGGGATGGGTGCTAACTTCTTACAGTATTTGTATTAGAATGTTAGGTCCATCATCTCTGTGGGTGAATTGATTTCTGCAGTAGAAAGGATGTTTCTGGGTATTCTCTACTTAGCTTACCTTTTTTTTCCCTTCTAGAAGCTAACAGCATCACCTGCTAAGATACTAAAGGAGAAGGGAGAAGAGATTGAGAAGTGTGATGAATCAGTGCAAGTGTTGCCTTCCGAAGAGATTTTGCTTCATTTTTGGATCCATGAAACTCTTTAATATCACCTTAAAGACACTAACAGCAAACTGAGATTAGCAGTCTTGCTCTCCTTCTTGACCCCTCTTCAGGCACATCACAAGGTTTCTACTGAGAAGGACCAATTGCACAAAGATGGGAACCAAAATACATATTGATATCAGGGAGAGGTTCCAGCAACCTGGATTTCTTCATCCTTAACTTGACAGAGAAGTGTAGACAGGTTGTGGGTTGCAAACAGACCATCTTTACAGCCACTTACTGAATGACCGTCTGTTTAATTGGGATGTAAGGATCTTGAGCCAATCCCATTCCTCTGGTTCCTTAGAAAGGTAATATTGGAAAGAGGTACAAGTCCAAGTCTGTTTTCTAATTCATGCTTGCAAGCCAGGAGGAACAGAGAAAAATACCAGGAGGTATTCTGTCTTAGTTGTACAGTATATTCCTCTAAAAGAAAGCAAGTTGCATGAAATGGCTCTTTTTGAGGATTATTTATTACAACCCTTTTGTGAAGGCTCTCATGTCTTCAGAAAGCAATGGTGATCTAGATGCCACTATATTTCCACTATTACGGAAAGACAATCAGTGAGAACCAGAAACTCAGAAATTTGGGTTGAGATTTAGTGGATCATTCAATCAATTGTTCAAAGAAAGGCTCAATCATAACCATTCCTAGCAGGGGTGGGTCCTACTTACCTTTACTACTGGTTCGCATCCTGCCCGTGCTCTTCTGCGCAGATCTACTTTGATGATGTCCAGGTCAGTGGGCGGAGCCTTCTGCCGGTTTTACTACCAGTTCTTGCGAACTGGTCTGAACCGGGGGCAACCCACCACTGATTCCTAGACTTTATGGCCTACTCTGACTATATACTGTCATTCCACATGACTGCAAATCAGATAAGGTCCTCTTTTTCATGCGAATTCTAGAATCAAGTACAAAATTCATTAACTCATAGCTGGCTTGCCGGCTGTATTTTGGAGTATTTTTTTTTTTTTCTCCTTTCCGAGGGTCCTAGATAGCTGTCTTATTTCCAACTGCCAAATCTGAGCAAAACATGGCTGTTTTCCACAAGCTGAAATGCTTACTGCAGAACTGGAATTCAAAGTTTGGATGCTTTCTATTCCCGGGTGAGATTTTAAATGATTTTTTTTTTTCTTGTGCTTTTTAACATGCAAGCACTGAAATGCTTAAACGCGTAGTTAAAATACGGAGCTGAGCTTTTATTTACTTTGTGGCTGTAGCTGTGAATTTTAAGTTCAGTTCACATACTTGGAGGTTTAAGATGGGTGTAAACCTTTGTATATTTCTTATATCAGCCATACAACAGCAACATATCTCGCTGTGTATCTGTATTTACAGCCTGATCATTCCTAAGATTTGCTATGGCTGAAAACAAATGTATGGGAAGATATCCGATAATGTAAAATTATGACTATGGGGCTGGGAGGGGAACCAACCTCTGGCAAATTCACATAAGTTGAGTGGCTTGATTCACATTTCACACTAAGCCATGATGTGATTTGTTTAGTTTTCAGTTTATTGCATTATGAAAATCCAGGAGTTGTGACTTATAGGAAGCTTATGCCTTAGCATGAGGTGCTAAGAATATTATGCATAATATTCAACAACTCTAGCAAAAGAGCAAACTCTAGATTGTATAGTGATGTCCAAGATCCTTTTCGATTTGGTAAATTTTTCCCTTATATGTCTGCCTGTACCTTTAACAAGTGCACAAAAGGCAGAATCTTAATCAGCCCAGCATTTTGTGCCACCGATTCTGCAGGCAGGAAAAAACTGCACCAGGAAAATCTTGGTCTGTCATACAGCTATTAAACAACAATCTTCATCTATTAAAAATCAAAGGCAACCTGTTAACAGTAGTTTCATGGAAGGTTGAAGGGGGACAGTTAGAAATTGTAGCTGATCTTTTTTTCCCATCAATCAGATTTTTCTTTCAACCTTAAGGCAGTTAAATCTGTCGTTTAAGAAAATGAAAATGTTAGAATTGCTGTGAACATTGCCTGCTTCAATACCAATGGTATGCAATAATAGAACAGAATCAGAATGTGATTTATGATTCATGATTTGAACGTTAGACCTGATTTAAATATATACAAAATAATACATAAGTAATCATTTGTTATTTACAATGGATTTATGGCAACTTGTGTAATGGTAACATAAATTTGACAGAATTGTTCCTTCTTTATACTGTAATTCTGTATAATTCAGTATATCTGTTTCAGATAAAAAGGATGCATAGATAGGCAAAAACAATGCATAGATAGTCCTCAGCTTATAATCAGTTGGCACTTCTGTCACTAAACAAGGCAGTAGTTAAACAAGCTGCATTCAAGTTTGTCTTTTTTTTAATGCAGTCATTAATGGGGAAATCTGACTTTCCCCATTGACTTGACTTGTTGGAAATGGCTAGGAAGGTAACAAATGGCAATCACATTATTCTGGGATGCTACAATTTTCATAAATATGTGCCCAAATTTTGATCATGTGACCACAGGGATGGTGCAGTGGTTGTGTGCTGACTTTTTATCAGGGATGAAATCTATTTACCTTCCCAACCGGTTCAGAAGTATACGCGCCACGCCCACGTGCTCACTTCATTCGCGCGCAGACCCTCTGTGCATGCGCAAGCCCTTCTGCGCATGTGCAGAGGGTTAAAACCAGGAAGTAACAACTGGGCGGGTAGAGAGAGCTTCACGCGACCACTGCTACCGGTTCTCCGAACCACTGGCCGCCATCGCTACCAGTTCAGCTGAAGTGGTCCGAACCGGGAGCATTTCATCCCTGCTTTTTAGTACTGCTGTAGCTTCAAATGGTAATTAAACAAATGGTCATAAGTTGAGGACTAACTTTATAATGTTGGCTTTAATTCCATTACCAGGAAGAGAGTCTTGCTGAATTAAATAAAAGGAAATACACAAAAACTGAAGTGGTATTGTCACACCTTTATATGTCTGAAATCAGAAAACTTCAATATCTCAATACTCAAAAGAGTTATTTTCTGTTAAAAGCCTCAGTGCTAATGATCAAAAATACTTTCTGGAAAATCTTTGATTCAGTTGTTAAAATTCTTCCTAATAATTTTTTCCTTCCTGGTGTGAAAAAAAATAATAATTCAGTGAAGCTCACTAAGGCGAATCTCTAATTATTTTACATGCGTAGACCTCAAACATGTACAATTCACATCCAAAATTGCAGAAATGCAGGTATATTCAAAGGAGAGCTAGAGGAAGGAATGAAGCTACGTGTGTTTATTCCGTAATGAAGCAAAGGCATTTTGCTCAAGGATAAAATGTTTCAGACATCAAATCAAATCAAATCTTTATTGTCAATGCACAACATGTGTACAATGAGATTGAGTGGTGCAGACACCCCCCCAACACAGAATACATCTCAATAACTCAATAAATAAAACAAGAAAACCCCTAAACCCAAATAAGTAATAACTGGCACACATTCCCATATACATATATGTATATAACATTATATTATGTTACACCGGTATGAACATGTTGCACTGGCCCTACAAGTCTTATCATATTAAACCTAATAGTGGTGTTACGTTGCGTTCAGAAGTCTCATGGCCCACAGATAAAAGCTATTTTTCAGCCTATTCGTTTGGCTGGCTATGCTTCTATATCTCCTGCCCGATGGTAGGAGAGTAAAGAAGTGCTGATCAGGGTGTGAATCATCCCTGAGGATTTTCCTCACTCTGCTAAGGCAGAGGGTCCTGGCGATTTCGTCCAGTGAGGTCAGGGGGCAGCCCATGATTTTTTGTGCTGTGCTCATCACCCTCTGTAATGCCTTTCTGTCAGCGGCTGTCAAGCCAGCGTACCATACCATAACCATAATATTGAATTGATAGTCTGTTCATCTTTATTCCATTACAAATGTTAAAGATTATTTCTAGGTAACCATGCAAACATTTGTAACCTAGAATTACATTTTTAAGAACAATAAATACTGTATTAAATTTGCAGGTATATAAAAAGATAAAGGTAAAGCTTCTATGTGCTAGTCGTTCCTGACTCTAGGGGGCAGTGCTCATCTCCGTTTCAAAGCCAAAGAGCCAGTGCTGTCCAAAGATGTCTCCGTGGTCATGTGGCCAACATGACCAAACGCCAAAAGAGCACGGAACGTTGTTCCCTTCCCACCAAAGGTGGTCCCTATTTTTCTACTTGCATTTTTTACGTGCTTTCGAACTGCTAGGTTGGCAGAAGCTGGGACAAGTAACGGGAGCTCACCCCGTTATGCGGTGCTAGGGATTCGAACCACTGCCAACCTTTCGATTGACAATCTCAGCATTTTAGCCACTGTGCCACCATATGTGTGTGTGTATGTTTAGTTTGTGTATATGTATATGTATTTATATATGTGTGTATATGTGTGTGTATACACACATATATACAGGTATACACAGATTACATGTAGGACATTTTGATTGCTAAAAATGTTTCTGGTTGAATTGAGAAGCACTCTGTAACAGCTCCCTTAGTTTAAAGCAAAAGATTATTACAAACCGCAGTTGACAATCCCCCATTCATTCCGTGCTACGGAAAGAAAAATCCATCTCTAAAAGCAAACCCTGCGGCAACATAGAACCCTTTTTTCCACCCCCCCACACCCTCCCCCCCCAAAAAAAAATCTTACACAAATTCTTGGTTTTAAGATCCGAAACGATCGACTAAAATTTTATTGAATCGGGTGAAAAATCCTAACGGTGATCTCACGTGCCTGGAAAGGCCATAAATTATATTTTGTGTTGTCTCGTTCTGCATTTCAACGGAGAGGAGGAGGAGGCTTTTCCTAGCCAGCCCTGGGTTTCATGCGCCAGGTACTTAAAAAGGTCGCCATTTGCTATTCCTCCTCCCGCAACAAAATGCCTTTCAGCGGCATCTAAAGTAGATCCACAGGGATCAGGGAGTCCTCTCCTAATCCAGCCTCCGCTGTTGGGGGGGGGGGGACGGGACAACAAGGGGGGAGTGAATCGTTTTGAACGTGAAAGGAAAGAAGAAGCCAAAAAAAAAAGGGGGGGTGTCAAAATCACTGCAGCAAACTGCATTCCCCAGAAAGCCCGGGGGCGTGCGGTCGCGCATGCGCGCCGAGCCTTGCGTAGTTCCTGTGCGACCCGCGGCATGTGACGTAGGAAGACCTGCGCGCTTGCCGTTTCCTGTCCTGGAATTTTAGGCGCGTGGGGTAGGAGGTGCCCGGCGTGCTCTCTCTCTCTCCAAACATGCGGCCCGGTAAGGCGCGTGTGAGGAAACCTCTTCGGCGCGACCGAGTTGATTTCCGGCGGCCGCGTGTGGCGACTAACACGGCCCAGCTGGTTTGGGAACGGAGGGATTCGGCCACAGGGCTTGCTGTGACCGTTTCTGACGGGGATTTCTCTGCCTTCTCTCGCCTGCAGGTTTTACCCCTCGCGGAGGACGCGGGGACCGTGGAGGACGCGGAGGCTTCCGAGGAGGACGAGGTCTGTTACTCTTACGAGTTTCTTCTCTTTTCCTCTCTCTCTTTCTCCGCATCTCGATAGGGGCTTGGAATGGCGGCCTGCTATTCCACCGGTACCGGTTGAGGGAGTGGGTTGGGTATATGGTGTGTATATATATATATATATATATATATACACCATGGTATAATATATATATAGGTTTCTTTTTGCTTCGGAACATTTCCACCACCCCCCACCCACCCCCCAGAATTTTAGATGTTCTTACTGGAAACTTCCATTAACAAAACCTTGTTTTATATATATAACAAGGTTTTGTTAATGGAAGTTTCCAGTAAGAACATCTAAAATTCTGCTTGTGCTTCTAGTGTGGACTATCGCGCAAAGCTAACGTCATTCTTGCAAGTTTGAAAGTACCCCTCATTTTACTCTTCTTGCAAACTAAGGGAAGGTCTTTTCTAGGGTGCTTCCTCCATTCCTCCTCTTTCGGCCTCAAGTTTCCTCTGTCTAGGCTGCAGATCTCTCCTGTCTCCCAAAGCTATTCCCACATAATCATTAAAGTAGGTGAGACCAAAAGGTACTGGTAGATTTTATTTATCAAGAGTATATAAACCCACCCCTCCAACTTACTAACATGACTCTGTTAGTAAGAGTCTCAATAAAGCGAACAATTAGAATGAATCGAAAACGACCCTCGAAACAGTTAATAAAATATAAGTAAGTTCGTAGAAGAACCTGCCAAAATCTCACATTCAGTGCAACCACTTCATGGTTTCCTCATTATCATTTTGGTGAGCTGGAGTCAAAATCATTGTTTATCTGAAAGTTACGCTTAATTGCATTTTCCGTTAATAGTTTGGTCAGTATGCAACTGGTGTACATCTGATGTGTTAACATTTTCCCCTGAGATTACATGGGCCTTGCTAGTGTGGTAACTGAAGCACAACCGTGAGATGATGTTGTGATGCCATTACCACATCAACAAATATAATTATGGTAGGAATTTCTGTTGCTTAGAGCATGCTTTGTCTGCTCTATATATTTGAATCTAATGTTGCTTTCTAAACTCTAGTTGGCAGTAATGGAGCAATTTGCTGAAGAACTAATGGGTTATTTAATGACACTGATTACTGATTATCTTTTGCAAGTACATAGTTGTAACAATAATTGTATACAGATAGTCCTTGCTTAACAATCATAATTGGGACCAGCAACTCCATTGCTAAGCAGTACGGTTATGTGAAACATTGTGTAACTAAGACTTGAGATTTTACTGCGAGTTTCTCCACTGGATCTACTTGTCAGAAGACAGCTGTGAAACGTACAAATGATGGTCATATAACAATAGGACACTGCAAAGGGCGTAAATGCAAGGACCAGTTTGTAAAGTTATGTTTTCAGCACTATTGTAACTTCAAATAGTTGCTAAACAGGGCATTAAGTGAGGATTACCTGTACGCTTTTTCTTTTACCTATTCTGTTGCTTGTCAAAATGAGTATAGATTTATGGTTCTTACTTAAATTTGCTTTAAAGGCATTAATAGAAAAGAGTATCTGTGGCTTGGGGTTGAACTGTTCTTGGTGCTCTCTGAGCTTGTTTATTTGCTTCCAGATTAGTTTACTTCTGATGTTACCTGGTTGGCCAATGAAACATCTGCAAGAAAACAGCAAAACTTAAAAGATATTTCTCTGGAAATGTCTTTTTTTTTAAATCTTTGGTCCTGCAGGCCCAGGTTCAAATGTGTATTTGTCAGTGAAACAAATAAAGGTCCAAACCTAGTATAACTTACTCGGTTATACTAGGTTTGAATCTTTTCTGTTCTCATGGGTTTGTTTTCAAGAGAAGTGATAAGAATTTGTCGGTCATGTAATCTTGATTTTTTTTTTTAAGGAGAGAAGCTAGGTTGGAAGTACAATGTTAAAAAGGTTGTCTCCTTTTCACAGAACTTGTGTTTTGAGAGCAACACATTGGGCATAAGCGTTGAGCTAATATCAGTCTCAAGCTTTGGCTGCACAAGTTTTATCGAGGTCAATTTTTGGGATGTCGTTTAATACTGATCAGGTGCTGTCTATCCCATCTGTTTCCCCCATTGTTCATAGGAGGTGGATTTAAATCTCCTGGAGGTTTCCGAGGAGGTGGTGGAGGAGGAGGTTTCCGAGGTGGAAGAGGAGGTGGTGGTGGCGGCTTCCGAGGTGGACGAGGAGGAGGTGGACGAGGAGGAGGTGGACGAGGAGGACGGGGTGGCTTCAAAGGAGGCAAAAGGGTGACTATAGAACCCCACAGGCATGAAGGTAAGACTTGCCCAGTATGTCATATATTGGCTCAGTTGTAAGGATATAATTTTATTTTTTAGCTTTCTCTGCTAAAAGGTTGATGGAGGAATAATGCCATTGGTCTAGAAAAGGCACAGGAAGCCTGGAGCTCCACACACAATGCAATCCCAGAAGCTCTTTTTTTTGCAGCTCCAATACCTGTTGAAAATTCTTGATACAAGTGAGGCAAGCCTAAAACTCGCCTGTAAATTTTCACAATGTTGGCTTTATATCCTTGATGCTTCTTGATTACAGAGTATTGCAATGTAGTTTCATAAGACTGCCTTTGCAGATCATCAGGGGAAAAAAAGATTGGTGCAAAAAAAGATTGGTGTTAACAGATGTTAGCAGCCAAGATCATATTACATTATTACTTGAGCTCTACATGAGTTACCAATAGGTTTCTATGGGCAATTTGAAGTTTGGTTTTGACCTAAAACACTTTGTGGCTTGGAATCTATCTGCAGGACCGTCTCTTCCATTTGAATTGGCCCTGATTTTCCTGGAAGAAGGCTAGTGTTAAATTTAACTTTCTCAAAATAAGGGAAATGATAGCCAGAAGGTACTATTGCTCAGTGGCACCTCCAAGCTTCCAAAATAGTTGATTAAAATCTATTTTAGTCAGATTGGCATTATAGTTTATGTAATACACTTCCCTTAGAATTCCTCCACATTCTTTCTAACAGAGTGGGAGTTACATATGATGGAACTCTGCTGAAAAACATGTATAATTTATATTTCCTTTTCTTTGATTGCATTTATAGTGATCAAATGGTTTGCTATTTCATTTTAATACTTGGTTCTGTTAATTTTGATTACTTTTCATTATTATTGTATTTATTGCAAACTTGATTAGTAATTGGTTATTTTTAATTTGGCACTTACTGTGGACATTTTAACAGTTTATGGATGTTTTCTATTGACTATTTTGTAAACCACCGCAGGTCTGTATTGATTTGGCAGTATACAAGTAGGAAAAAACCTAAATAAATCGTAAACTAGACTTAGTAGTGTTTTTAAAAGAAAGAAATTTCCTTCCTCAAATCTACGAATTATTTCCTTCAAAAATTCTGGTACCACCATTTTGCATCATTCTTTTCTTTAAAACTCTACTACCTCAAATAACATTAGATGTGCCCTTAACCATCAAAATATTGCCTGTGTTTGAGTAATTTTCTATTACTCTCATTCAGGACATAGTAACAGTGTTATGTCCAAAATATTCACATTCGTAGTTTTAAAAGTACTATAAACCACTCTTTAGCCCTGTTTTAAAGGGCAACATACATTTTTGAACACACACACACACACACACACACACACACACACACAGCAAATTATACTGCCTTATATTCCCAATGGAAAGCCAGTTGGGTGTAACCTTAGGCAGCTGGGTGACCTTGAGCCAGGCACTCAACTTTTAACCCTAAGAAGGAGGCAATGGCAAAACATTTCTGAAATATCTTGCCAAGAAAGCTGCAGGGAATTGTCTAGGCAGTCACCAGGTGTCAAGACCAACTCAAAGCTTCCCCAAAATAAATAAAAATACTCATGTTAGATTATACCTCTTAATAGAGAACTCTGCATCTGATGAAATGAGCTGCAGCTCATGAAAGCTTATACAGGTAGTCCTCGACTTACAACTACAATTAAGCCCAAAGTTTCTGTTAAGTGAGACATTAGTTAAGTGACCTTTGCCCCATATTATAACCTTTCTTGCCACAGTTGTTAAGTGAATCGTTGCAGTTGATAAGTTAGTAACCTGGTTGTTAAATGAATCTGGCTTCCCCATTGGCTTTGCTTGTGTGGAGGTCACAAAAGGGCATCACATGACCCTGGGACAAGAGGTCAATTTTGATCACATGAACACGGGGATACTACAAAGGTCGTAACTTTGAAAAACAGTCATAACTCACATTTTTCAGTGCTGTTGTAACTTTGAACGGTCACTAAATGAACTTTTGTAAGTCGAGGACTACCTGTATCTTTGGATAAAATGTGTTAATCAGAAAAGGCACTACTATACCAGATTCAGATTCTGGAATTTTTTTTTTTTTTTGGTCGCCATAGACTTTAACATGGCTCTTCTCCAATAATATCTTGTTAGGTGGGACCAAAATTATGGACGGAATAGAGGCTTATCTAGTTGAGGATTAACAAGGCTCCAGGGTGGATAAAAATCAATGATTTTTTAAAAAAAATAAAAAAAAATCAGATTTTTTTGATTTAAATTGGATTTTTTTGATTTTTATTGAATTTATTTTAATAAAAAACTTTTGGGGTAAAAATCTATCGTAAGATAGTTTTCTATTTAAGATACATAAATAATTTAGTTTATTCAGCATGAAATGGAGCTTAGTTATGTAGCACAAGGCTGTATATTCTGCAACACTGGGACTATCGGTGGGTCAACAGCGGGTCAAAGGAGTAGCAGAGATGACAGTTGCTCTTTAAAAATTATGATTTAAATCAAGTTGATTTAAATCAAGCCTTTTTACTAGTGATTTAAATCATGATTTAAATTGTGATTTAAATCAACTCGATTTAAATCAAATCCACCCTGCAAGGCTCTGTTCATTGTAGAATATTGGTTTAGGGAAAGCTGTTTTGTTTTGAACCCAAAGGCCATTTCCTCACAATAGCTTGCTAAGAATATGCTGATGGTGAGCAAGGCTGCCTCCACTATACCTCTGACCTTTGACCCATTTTTTTTAAGACCATCTTCTGAACAGTAATTTGTTTCCAAGGAGGGAAAAGCCTTAATCTCGTTCTTTCCCTAATAAATGCTTAGAATCTTCACAAGTACATGATTTTGTAGAGTACTAGAAAGTACTGGATTTTTATTGTACAGGTAAGTCCTTGACCTATGACCATAATTGAGCCCAAAATTTCTGTTTCTAACTGAGCCATTTGTTAAGTGGATTTTGTCCCGTTTAGCAAACTTTCTTGCCACAGTTGTTAAGTGAATCACTGCAGTTGTTTAAATTATTAACACTTAAGTGAATCTGGCTTCCCCGTTGACTTTGCTTGTCAGAAAGTTGTGAAAGGTGACACATGATCCCAGGACATAAACATCATAAACATGAGTCCGTTGCCAAGCGTCTGACTTTTGATCACATGACCATGGGGATGCTTGTAACAATCATAAGTGAAAAACCGTCAATACGTCACTTTTTTCAGTGCTGGTGTAATTTGAATGGTGACTAAGTGAACTGTTGTAAATCGAGGATTATATTTAACATATGTGTTAAATGTGTTTTTCAAATGCTAAGGCCTAATTCTAGCATCTCATCGTGCATTGATTGCTTGAAACTGCTCCAACTGGATTGGACTATTTGTCTGAAAATAAATCACTTACATATTTCTGCCCAGATATAGCCCAATCTGTCTCTAATATTGTCTTCATAGTGGTGTTTTAATAAAAAAAAGAGAGGTGTTTCTTTAAATTTCAAAGACAGGTAGTAATATCATAGGAAGCCATTGTTAAGCCAAGCAAGTGCAGAACTTGGAATGTTCATTTTAATAGTGTAAAAGAAATATAATGCCTTTCTTTCCCCACTGGAAAGCAATATATCTAACAAGATCTTGAAAAGAAGCTGCTAAATCTGGAAATATTCTAGTTGTCACTGTTGTAAATAAGCCCTTTAAAGTTATTTGCTCTGTCCCTCTCAGTGTTGAGCACGAGAGGCAGGGTTTCATCCAGTTTAATTTTCATGCCAAGTTTTGAGGGGAGAGGGAGAAAGCTCCCCCATTTCGCCTCTGCCAGCCGGCTCGTTTGCCTGTATAAAATTCCATGCATGTGTCTCTCTGTAATCCCTTGTTACCAATGGCTACTGCATGAGTGTTTAAATTCCGAGCTATAATAAGCTTAATGTGTTACTCGGAATACAAATAAACACAAGCTGTATAGTATGTATATTACAAATTCTTGGAAAGAGAGTTCACGAGCTGTTGACATAGACATGTTTTAAAGAGATGGTTGTTTTTCCTATTATGTTATTTGAAATTTCCATTTGGCTTCTTAACAAACTTAGAAAGTAGCAGCAGCAGGACAAAATAGGCACAAGGTCCCCTTGCTGTTGTCTGAGATGATGACTGTAGTCTTGTGCTTGCTTTTCTGAGAATAAACCTAGTTGAACAACATAAGGTTGTTTTTAAATAGCCAGCCATGGGGTCTAAATTGTGGATCCGCGATTGCCTGGGAATAACTGAAGGATGGGGAAACAGCAACGATATTTCCTCCCTCTGTGTCATATTCTATAAACTCTGCTCTTAGAATGTTGACTAGAATCCAAGGCATTTAAATCTTTAAATCTCTATCACTACTATATTAATTAATCTTTTGTATACTTAGGCATCTTCATCTGCAGAGGAAAAGAAGATGCATTAGTCACACTAAATCTGGTACCTGGAGAATCTGTGTATGGAGAGAAGAGGATATCTGTAGAGGTGAGTATCAGGGAATGCTTTGGAAAATTACGAGACAATGGAACACCTACAAAGAGGAAACATAGAATAAGAATGTTGGAAGGGTCCTTGGAGGTCTTCTACACCACCGGTCCTCAACCGGGGAATCAGGCCATATGCGTGCAGCTCAACTCTCGTGAGTGGTGGGCAGACACGCATACGCAGCTTGACTGCAAGCGGAACTGTGCATGTGTGCCTGCTGGCCTACTGTGTCGAGTCGCACGTGTGCACACGAGTCCGCAGCCCCACTTGCAAATAGGCCAAGCCTGATAGTGGGCCGGGACTCCTGTCCCAGTCCAACCCACTGCTCAAGTAGGAGACCCTAAACCTTACCAAACAAGTGGCTGTTCTGTCTCCTTAAAAGCCTCCAGAGATATGGAGCACACTATTTCTGAAGGCAAACTGCTCCATTGGTACCGTGTTTTTCCGAAAATAAGACCTTGTCTTATATTTTTTTGAACCCCAAAATAAGCACTTGGCCTTATTTTCGGGGACATCTTACTATTTTGGAATGCATTGAGCAAGACGGGGCTCCTCTTGACCTGATTTCCAGCTCTGCGTTTAAATATTTTTGGGGAGGGCTTATTTTCAGTGGGAGGTTTATTTTAACACATGCGCTCAAAAGCTCGATTGGTCTTATTATCAGAGGATGTCTTATTTTGGGGGAAATGGTAGTTTTCACTGTTAACGAATTTTCTCCTTAGTTGTAGGTTGCTTCTCTCCTTGTTGGGTTTCCATCCATTTTTTTCCTTGCCTTCTGGTGCTTTAGAGAATAGGTTGACCCCCTCTTCTTTGTGGCAGCCCCTCAAATATTGAAATTCTGCTATCATGTCTCCCCTAGTCCTTCTTTTCACTAGATTAACCATAGGATTGTAAGTGCCGTTGGGAATACAGTAGTCCTCGACTTACAACCATTTGTTTAGAGACAGTTATAAGTTATAGTGGCACTGAAAAAAAGTGATTTACAACCAATTTTCACACGACAGTTGCAGCATCTCAGTGGTCATGTGATCACCATTTGTGACCTTCCCAGCCAGCTCCCAAGAAGCAAAATCAATGATGGAAGCTGGATTTGTTTAACAGCTGCACAATTCACTCAACAACTGTAGTGATTTGGTTAACTGGCAAAAAAGGACGTAAAATCAGGCACAACTCCTTAGTCACCTTGCCTAGTAATGGAAATGCCGGTCTCGGTTGCGTCCATAAGTTGACAACTACCAATAGTCAAGTTACAAGCATTTCCCAAAGGATTCTTTCATTTTATAAAGGCTTTCTAAATCCAGGATGCTTTGCTTTTCAACTCCAGGAGGGTGAAACAAAAGTGGAATACCGTGCCTGGAACCCCTTTCGTTCTAAGTTGGCTGCTGCCATCCTTGGAGGCATTGATCAGATTCATATCAAACCAGGAGCAAAAGTTTTATACTTGGGAGCAGCATCAGGAACAACGGTGTCTCACGTCTCTGACATAGTGGGATCGGTAAGAAACTGCTCAGAAGCCAAAATAGTGACTATAACTTGAGTTAAATGTGCCTTATCCTTATCATAGGCTGCTGCTGCTGCTTCTGCAATTGTATCGCAGTTAATTCCTATTGAATCGTTAGGCAAAACAATTTTCCTAAGCCTTAATGCATTTCCATGGATTTTATTTTATTTATTTTATTTTATTTTTCATATTTGTATACCGCCCTACTCCCAAAGGACTCAGGGCGGTGAACAGCCATAATAAATACAAATACATATAGAAGTTAAAAACTATTAAGAAACAGATTAAGTAATTTAGGCTCAAAGATTAAAAACATCCAAATTTATGTAAAGAGGTTTAAAACCCAATTTAAAAGCCAGTTTAAAAGCCAATTAAAAAGGGAGAGTTAGGCCAGACCAGCTTGTTGGAATAGAAATGTTGAAATAGAAATGACTGGCCTCAGTCAAAAAATTGCACTGGACCTCATTTTTAGATTTTTGGCATGAGTGGAGACAATCTCTTCCTCAATTGTATATCAGAAGCGAGATGTGGGATGAGGAGAAATGGTTCCCAGTTGGGGATCCACCATGGAGGGCCAGGTTGGTGTAGTGCTTAATGTACTGATCTGGAAACCATAAAAGCCGGCTGGGTGACTGGGCCAGTCCCTCCTCTCTCAGTCCAATTCACCTCACAGGGTTGTTGTGGGGAATAATAGAGGGGGAGTATTAGGTAAGTTTTCTGCCTTGAGTTACTTATAAAATAATGCTGTAAAGGTGGGATAAAAATCTACCGTAATACTGAATCAAATAAATATAATAGTGAGGATGAGGCATACATCTCTATTAAAATAATACTTAGCTAAAGAAAAAGATCAAGGGAAGCCACACAGAGAAGACTTACTTGCACAGGATTGATCATTACTCTTCCAAATAATTAACTTTTAAATAGTTTCATTTAATAGCACTCCCAAACATATGAATACTTTCTTTGTCTGCTAGCCTCTATATATGTATATATGTAGCCAAGCAAGGCACCGATTCTCCTTCCTTCCTGTTTCTGGTTAAACAGGAAGGGCTTGTGTATGCTGTGGAGTTCTCCCATCGCTCAGGTCGTGACCTCATCAATGTAGCAAAAAAACGGACCAACATCATTCCTGTCATTGAGGATGCACGACACCCACACAAATATCGCATGCTGATTGGTAAGAGATGTAAAATTATGATTCCTGCCCAATTTGTGCTAATTTAAGAGTTTCTTGGAGGGGAATCCCTGTATTACTTTCTCCTTCTATTCCGGGTTTTGGGGTGGAGATAGGGGTGGAGCAACTATGGAAACTCTATGACCTGTGGATTTCAACTCCCAGAATTCCTGAGCCATCATTCTGGGAGTTGAAGTCCACAGGTCATAAAATTGCCTTAGTTGCCCACCTGTGCTCTATCCTACGCCTTAAACCAAAGGAATAGCAGAATTTTAAGAATATAAGAAAGCAGTAGGAATCTTCAAGACCTGTTTTTCTCAGAACAAAATGTTCCAGGATGTTCAGTGCCTAAGCTGTGTTTTGCGGATACGTAAAATTTTGTATCTTCATTGTTGGCATCCACTTAGCTTAACTGCCTACACTTTTCAAGGTTGACCTACAACTTCCTCAATCTGGGTGGGTGTTGTAATAAAGTCAGTTCTTCTAATCCTCAGTACCATTCTGCTTTGAATTTGAAATTCAAATTTGAATTCAGTTCTGGTACCATACCAGAACTGAATTCTGACAGTTGAAGTTCACCCATTGTAAAGTTGCCACGGTTGAGAAATACTAAGAGTAATAATAAGGTATATGATTACATATTAATTGTAACATAAGTTATACATTAAAGGCTTTGCATATAGCCTGTAGATATTCTGATATACATGTTCTCTTTGCAGGCATGGTGGATGTTATTTTCGCAGATGTGGCTCAGCCTGATCAGTCACGTATTGTTGCCTTAAATGCACACAACTTTTTGAAGAACGGTGGTCATTTTGTTATCTCCATCAAAGTAAGGCTTTAATCGTGATTTAAGTTTTATTTTTTCTGGCTGTAGAATCTTGGGCCAATAGGGAAACATCTTACGGTATGATCGTTGATAGTGATCCCTGCTTTGTATTCCTATATTTGATGGGAATGGTAAGGTGTCCCCTAATCTAGTTGAGGATTTGGTGTGCTTATCCGTTCCCCTGTCTTCCAGGCCAACTGTATTGATTCAACAGCAGCCCCTGAAGCAGTTTTTGCATCAGAAGTAAAGAAAATGCAGCAGGAAAACATGAAACCCCAGGAACAACTGACTTTGGAGCCATATGAGCGAGATCATGCGGTGGTGGTTGGCATATACAGGTATGGGGAAACCAGAGGCCTCTGGTGGAATTCTGATTGCTTCCCGGGACTTGGGAAGGTAGTATTTAGATTGCCAGTAAAATATGATCTGTTCGTCCATCTTACCCACCCTCCAACAACAGCAGCTACAATGCCCTTGCTTACCCAGAATCATTCAAAGTATCGTCCCAAGGGTGCTTTTTCAAGAGGCAACTGGACTTTTTAGTTTTTCTTTGAAGACATTTTGCTTTTCATCCAAAAGAGCTGAAGAAGCTTTTTGGATGAGAAGCAAAACGTCTTCAAAGAAAAACCAGAAAGTCCAGTTGCCTCTTGAAAAATTGCCTTTGGGACAACCATGACCTGGATGATTGAGAATCTCCATAGACATTCAGAATATCCATTAACTCATCTAACCTTCAAACCTGTAATCCCTATGTCAACCTTGTTCCGAATAATAGCATTTCTTCTCCATCTAATCTAGTATTGTATGGATTGAAGAGAAATATCTCTCCAAGTGCCTTTTTTGTTAATCCCTTTCATTGAATGATGTCAAGAAAGGCATAATCTGAGACTTGGCATATAGTGCATGCTGTTATTCTTGACAATGCGACATTGGGTGAATCAAAGGCATGTCCTGGCCTAAGGCCATTTATTCATTCAAAGTTGAGATAAGCTTGGGCATTTTTTTTTCTGGCTCCCTGTTGGACTATCTCCTGCCTCCTGGTCTACTATTACTGTCATATCTCCGAGTCTTTCTTTGCAGCTACAGCAAAGTCTGATGCTGGGATAGTTGTTCAAAGATTACCTCTGAATCTGTATAAAACTTTGGAATTCAAATAGACTTTTATGAATGAAGACTTTTATTAAAAGTTCTGTAGGCAAAGCCTGAAAATATTGAATTGTACATTGGATAGTTTTGCCACATACAAAGGATTGAGGTGTCCCTGTATATTTCCAATTCAGGTAACATGCTCTCCTTTCTATTTTGCTAATAAACGTTAAAAAAAATTAATCTAATCTTCCTTCTCTTACAGGCCACCACCTAAACCGAAGAAGCAAAACACATAAATAATTGATGCCTGTTGCTATAGGGGCAAAAGGACTTTTCTTACTTCTTTTTATGTCAGGATTCTTGCTACTGCCTGGGACTCAACAGTCTTAAGATGCTGTACTGCATCTATGTTCCGTGGCATTCTGAAATGTGTACATTTTTTATTAAAATCAGTAATATAGAGACCTGCTAGATTGTTTGTAGTTTTGAGGGTGAGGCAAGACTCACTTGCAAAAATTAACAAATCAGACTGATTCAAGGAACTCTAGCCCTACTCTTTCATTAACTATGCTTACATCCTGCCCAGTATCTGCATCCACCATTTTAAAATACTGTGTATGTGAAGTATTAAAACACCTCCCATCATAAAATGATGTTAAAGTAGATTAGTGAAATGTGTATACAAGTGTTGCCCATTAGATGTTAAGGTGATTTATTTCCATTTTGATTTTTGGTTGACCATTTTCAGATTTGTTTATTTTTCTTGGCAGCTACATGGGCAGATCTCTGCAGTGTTCTTGGCAACGTTGTTTAGAAATGGCTTGCCATTGTCTTCTTTCTGAGGCAGAGAGAAGACTGACTGGCCCAAAATCACCCGAGCTGCTTCATGTCTGAGGCAGAAGAATTCATGATCTCTTGGTTTCTAGATAGATGCCTTTAAACGCCAAGCTGACTCTCATCTCCAATTAAAGCCTTGCCAAAAAAAATAAAAATAAAATCCCAGTGCCTTGGATTCAGGAACAGTTCAGATTAACATTCAAATTGATAATAAGGTGGGGAAGAAAGCCAAATTGGAATGTAGGAGGAACTGTTAATACTATAAAAGCCTTACAAAAAGTAGCTCCTTTTTTAAAAAAAGTGACATATAGAATTTTTCTGGAAAACAAATCCCAGATTTATGGGAATTACAAATCATATCTGTTGGTCCTTGCTGATTATTGTTAACCCTTAACAGATTTTCAGAGTTGATGAGGTCGATACTGTACTGCATGTGATAGCTGCTTGACCATTTATAATTCAAAACATTTACTATCTTAAAAGAGGAAAGAAACCTGGACATGCAGTTTAATTTCAGGAATGAAGAACAGTGTGAAGAGGGAGAGCTGTAAATTCTAGGGTTTCTGTAATAAACTAGCAAAGTGAACAAAACCTCAGAAGTAGCATCCCCAGTTTTGTAAGTAGCCAAAGAATTGTAAAAAAAGAATAGCTTTTTTTTTTTTTGCCTTTTTTAAATATATATATATATATAAGTCCTCTGGTCCAGATGCACTAGTTATTTCCAAAAGCTTCCCTGACACACAACCACTGCATGTTGCAATGGCACCATCCATAGGTAACGCCACCAGCTTCCATGCTACAGCATCTTTATGCCATTAAGGTAATGTCAATCCCAAGATTTCAGGCTAGGTGTTCTCTTAGCTTTCTCATAGCATTCAATTCCTCAAAGTTGTTCAGCAGTAGGGATATTGAAGGGTTTTTTTTTTCTTTTTTTTAAAGAAATGCTTTTATTAAATGTTGTCCAGAAAGGGTTGGGATCCTGTGCATTATTTCATGTTCGTGTTACGAAACCCGGACGTGTAAGGGGTTTTTTTTTTTTTTTACTATTTTTTTTTTTTTAAAAAAACGGCTTAATTTTCGGCAGCAAACTGATGGGGGTGGGAGTTGGGGGGGTGGGGGTGGGAAAAAGACTCCCCTGCGCTGCTCCTTTTCAGGGGTGATACCAAGGAGAGGGATCCGGTGCCTGCGAAAACTGAAATGTGCTAATCCTACCCCATCGATTTGCCAATACCGTTAGGGCATTGCAGAGCGCGTTGTTAATTCCAGCCCCCCCCTTCCTCCTCCCCACCAAACCTTGAAAAATTAGCTCAAGGAAAATCTTTTCTTTCCCCCCCCCCTTCCCAACGCGGCAATAGATCGCTTTTTCCGTATTTCCACCCACACCTGGAAGACCATTGGAAAAAAAAAAAACCTAAAGGGAGTTTTTCTTTTTTTCTCTCTCTCTCCTCCCCCCCCTCCCGCTCTTCAATGGTGCAGCCCATCCTGCTACCCTTTCCTTCTATGTCACGTAGAAAATGTTCTAGGCTTCGTCGATGCCATTCTGCAAATGGGGCGGGGGGGTGCAGAGATGCATATACGCCCAGCTGCACGGGCTGCAGACTCCGGCGCATGCGCACCCTCGGCAGGGAACACGCACCTTCATAGCGGGCGGGCGTCCATTTCTTTTCCTTTTTTTTTTTTCCTCTCTTTCCCCCCCCCCTCCACCCCATCCTTTCTCTCCCCATCCCCCCGTCGTTTCTCTTGCTTCTCCCGGCCCGCTGCCTCACGTGGCTACGCCGGCGGGGCGCATGCGCTTAGCGGCGACAGCGGAGGCGGTTTGTTGTGGTCGCCATTTTTTGTTGCATTACTGGGAAATCCCGGCGCCGGAGCAGCCGCCGGAGAACGCCCCTTGCGCTGGGGGTGGGGGCGCAAGACGCCCGCCTGCCGCGCCCCGCCCCCAGCGCGCTTCTCCTCAGCCCCAGCTTTGAAACACGCCGCGGGCCGCAGCCGCCTCCTCAGGTAAGAGACCCGCCCGGCTGTCTCTCCCTCGCCTCCCGCCCTCCCGTTCACCTTAGGGCCCTTCCCAGCGCGAAGAAGGGAGCGGGAGCGGGGCAGGCGGGAGAGCCTCCGGGGCTGCCTCAGCCTCTTCCCGCCCGCTTTTCCCTTCAACCTCAACAGCCGGGGGGCTGCGGCGGGCAGCTTCGCCCAACGAGCCGGGTTGCCTCGTCAGGCCCCGCCCCTGTCCGGCTCTCCGGCTTCGCCTCGGGCGGAACCCCGCTCGGCCTCCCGTCCGTCCCGCCCCGCCCTCGTCCCCTCCCCGCCGCCCGACCCCACCCTGATCCCCCCCCCACCGCCGTCGCCCTTTTTTTTTTCTCCCCGTTTCGGAGCCCCAAACTTCTGCCCGCCGCAACCTCTCCCGGCTGCTGGCTTCAGAATAGGCCCGGTCCGCTGGATCGGATTCGCCGCCGCCGCCGCCTCCTTTTTTTTTTTTTTTTTCCTCTCCCTTCCTTCCCTTTGCGCGCTGCTGCTGCTGCTGGTGGTGCATGGACGGCCCATCTCTCTTCTCCCTCTTTTCCTTGCCTTCGTGATAGTCAGTTTCCACCGGGTCTCTCTTTTTTCTTTTTTTTTTTTTCCCCCTTTCCTCCCTTCCCTTCTCGCGACCCCCCCTCTCCCCCCCTTCCCCCCCCCTCTCCCTTTTAGTACCTTTTCCAAAAGGAATGAGATCCGTTCTGGCATTCGTCCATTTATTTCTCTTTCGGAGCTTGCTTGCTTGCTTTTTTTTTTTTTTTTTTTTTGTTAAATGCCATTATGATTGCTGATGCTGTTACAGTTGGTAGAGAAGTCATTGCTGCTCAAGATCAGCGATGTACTAGTAAAATTGAGGTTCCAGGCAATTCGGTGGCCTTTTAAGATATCACTGGATTTGGTAGTGCTTCCCTACCCCCCCTTTTTTTCTTCTTCTTCTTCTTCTTCTTCTTCCAGAATTTGTGATGGGTAAAAAAAATATCTCTGGGTGAGCTGACTTTTGCTCTGTACTGTACTTAAAAAACACTAGCACAGGTTGTGTCTCTGGTATGTGTGCATTTGATAATCCTGTATCACCAATAAAATCCATTTGCAATCCTTCAACCATTATTTCAATGTTTGGTATTCAGGATACATGAAGAAGATAGTTAGCTCTCCTAACTTTGGACAAGTTAGGATCCAAAGGCCCTTGTTTTTCCAAAACTGTAAATTGTGCCTCAGTGTGCCCCATTATTTTTAGGAGACTGCTGGTTGAAGATTTAAATTGGACAAGCCTGAACCTTAAAGTGTCATTATTGATCTTAATGGGGTGAATTGATTCCTTTAGGATTTATCTTCAGGGAAGCAAAATTACGTTTCCCCCACATAATCATTTAAATATTGTGGCATGTAAGTACATTTGTTTCTGTTTCCGTCCCTTCTTGAAATATATGATCTTCAAATGCTTTCCTTGTCCTAATATATATTATATTTTCTCCATTGCCCCCAACCAAACGAAATTTTTAAAAAACTCATAATTGCCATCTTTGCCTCAGTATTACTAATTCTAGTGTGACCTGTTTCTTATCTTTTGTCTGAGTTTCTTATGTTAAATATAAATGCCACCATAAATAATGCTAGCAGCTGTAATGATATAATTCAGAATAGTTATGAATTGTAAGAGCAGAGAATGGAAAAGCTCCTTGATGCCAATAACTTTGAGGAGAAATTCATGGTGAATCTATTAGTGCTTCTCAGAAATAAATGCCATTATGTTTGGTTAGGCAATGCAAAGCTGCAATCCATTTTTGCCTGATATAAATAATAAAAAATACAGTGGGACTTACTTTTGACTAAACATTAATAAAATTATGCAATGTAGATAATTCACAATAATGCTAGGGAAATAAATTTCACTACATATCTGACAGCAGTAAGTAATAGAATTTACTTAATTCTCTAATCTGGATAGGTACTAGCATATATAAACCCTGCTTTTATGACAAAAATGTTACTAAAAAGTAGTGTGTCAATCAATATGGTTTTTGACTATTATAAAAAAAATGTTTAGCAAGTAATTCGGCTGCTGAGTGCAAAAAAATGCTGTATTGGTTTGTCGAACTGTAGTAGCACTGAGTGATTTTGTTTGTTTGGAAATATTGTGGATGTTGATGGTAAATTGGATTCCTGGAATTCTCAGCTGTTCCTGGGTTGAATCTGATGTTATTCATTGAGGTTGGGATTGGCTTATGTGGTGTTATATACAGCCTTCACAATTCTCTGCTAGTATCCAATTTGTGCAATAACATATCATGAAACTCTTTGAAAAGCATAAATAATTATGGTTTCAGACTAAATTGTTGTTGTGCTTCTTGTTTAGTCTAACTTGTGTGGTTTATTTGTGAAGATTTAGTTTGATTTTTGTAGAACCCTATTCTTGATCACATTTTGGCCTGGATCATTGAAAACCTGGAAGCCTTTGTGACCAAAAGCTCATCCCAAAAAAATTGGAGGAGCTTTTGGTCACAAAGAATCAACCTTGAGTGGTGTGTGTGTGTGTGTGTGTGTATCCATCCCAATTTTAAATTTCTTGTGAATTAAATTTCTAAAATCATAATACCCTATATAATTATAGTAGTGGTATTGGGTAGTGGAAACAAGTAATATAATTATCTGCTCAGAGGCAACAAAAAAAGCATCACTGATAAGTGAATTCTGTTATGCAAAAGTGAATGTAAACCAGGAAAACTTAGAACAAGTTAATTGATGTGAGGCAATGGAAATCATTGGCAAAGGACCATGGGATGATACGTTACCCAGTCCATGAACTCTAGCAGGTAGAATAGGGAGTTGAAATTTGTTAGGAGAGAAAAACAGCCTTGGAAGTTACTTCTGAAAATGGGCCGGATACTTCATCTTGAAAAACCAAGTAGACAATTTCTCTAGCTTACTGTGCTGTTCAGGTATGCTTTACTTATTTTTTGTAGTTCTGGAACCTTTCATATTTGGGTAAAAGTTCAGGGTACTTTTTGCACTGAAAGAAATGAAATTGCCCCAGGGAGCATGTAAAGGTTACCACATTAGAGGCATTTCCTGTTGTTGCAAACTGATACTATGACATTTGCTGATATGTTGATAAGCATAATAAAGATAAGTTACAGTTATTTCTTTGACAGAGTTGAATGATTTCATAAACTCTGTATATAATGAAAGGTAACATACTTGAGACTCTCTAGCCCAACATACCCATAAATGATTATGAATACCAAGCCATTGTTTCATTGCCCAAAAAAAAGTAATTTGGATTTTTCAGTGGGTATGGATAAGATGGAAAAGTTAATACTTTTACATGTTATTAATGAAAAATATCTCTAGTGTATAGGAGACATCATTTTTGACAATCACTGAGCTGAAGAAACAACAGAAAACTTAATTACTCTGTTAGAAAGGGTTAATTCACATGTCAATTTAAAGTTAATCCTTGAATCCACAGTGTACCATAAACCAAGAATTTAAAAGGTCCTATAAGAACATCTAATTTGGTAATTTAATAAGTCAAGATATATACTGCAAATTCATAATGATTACATTTTCCTTTAAAGTGAAATATTTTGTGCCATGGTTCACATTCGAGAATCTAATTCACTAGATGTTTTCCCCCCAAAGTGTGATCACTTTTGCACTGGTTGTCTAGAAACCAGTTCATGGAGGAGGCCAAACTATAATTTCCCATAAGCAACCAGGGTAAATTGCTGTAGACACTAAAATACAAGTGTCTTGCAATGACATTTATGGAGTGTGGCTGAATTGCAGTCACCTGTATGACTAATCTAGAGTATCTCTGTGTTATGTAGAAATAGCTTGGATGAGGTCTTAAACTTGGATGGAACATGGAGTCATGCCCTGTTTCCCCCAAAATAAGACATCCCCTGATAATAAGCCCAATCGGGCTTTTGAGCGCATGGCAATAAGGCAAACAAGCGCTTATATTTCAAAAAAATATAAGACAGGGTCTTATTTTTGGGGAAACACAGTATTAGCCAACTGTTTTCATTTCTAAAGAGAAACTAAAATGCCATAGGACATGTAACATACAAACTAATATTAAGCTATACTTTTATCTTCTTGAGAAATTATTATTTTCTATTAAATGTAAGCATGGGCAAGAATGTTATAATCTGAAGTCAGAACTGTTATAATTGAATCCATGACTTTCAAAAAGTAGTTTCAGTTTCAGTGGCAGGCTGCTTTAATTTTCCTGGATACTATGAAAACACAAAACTCTTAACTGCTTGATTATTCTAATACTGTATAGTTTTAAGACTTGGCTCAACATTGTATGTTAATTTAATAAGGAATTATAGGAGTTTCAGAATTGGGAAAATGTATAAGGTTTGCATATAATTGTTGATAACCTATTCTTTATTCATATTTCAGGCAAGAGGTTGGATAGTATGATAAATCTTATTTTACTAGCCATAGTATAACATTGCATATATTAGGATCAATCTTTGTCTTTGATAGAGAAAAACTACAATCCTATTAAACTTAGAAAAAGTATATAACTTGGAAACACTATACAGGTTCTTCTGAACCAACAATTTACAGGGTACATAGAGCAACATGAGAATAAGGAGTTAGTAACACATATAACTCCAATAAACATTGGTCATTTACAATCTTAGACATTTCAGATTCAGTCGAATAGGTCATTTGTGTTTCGTTATTATTTGGCTAAATTCTATTCTGAATAATTTCTCCAGCAATTTAAACTACTAAAACTGGTTCCTAGCCTACATCACCTTCATGACAATTTCTGCATATGGATGTTTTGGAGGTGTCGTTAGCTCCAAATCGGTGACATAGATTCAGATTTTCTACCTGCTTTTCTGATGCCTTCTAATGTCTATTTGCTGATATTTTTTTTATATTTGATGTCTTTTACAGTTTATTAATAATAGTACATTTAATGTGGGAAACTTGTTTTGGTTCAAGAGGAGGATTAGACTAAAACTTGGCAATTATCTTTTTGGACTTAACTTCTGGCTACTCCAGCATCTATCAACATTGTGAACAAAACTTGCAGTTTCATTAGATAGGAAAAACAGATTTTTTTTTAATGAAAAAAAGGATTTAAAATGTAGATTTTTTAAGTCTTATGAGCCCAAAAGAACTTTTATTATATAGTAATTATTGAAATTCTTGTAATTTAAGATTAATTTTGTAATATTTCAGATGTAGAATAGAAGTAAGAAGTATGTATGACTTTAACTCCAAGTACATTATGATTTATTTTACAATTAAGATTCCAAGAGCAGGTAATTTCTGGTATTCTGAAAGGAGCAGGTAAATTCAGGTGCTTGGCTTTAGTTATTCGGAATATAGTTAGGAAGATCCTGAAAGTCATTCCTATAAATGTCACCTTGAGACATCCTATATCAGATGGATGAGGGAAAATAAAGTTTTCAACTTTAAGCTTAGGTAGAAAAGAATCCCTAAAAATAGACTTGAACATGACTCATGTATGTATCCACATATTTTGCTGTGAAAATCTTGGCTCACTTACATCTAAAAATGTGATCAGTTTTATCCATTTCAATGTACTAAAAATGTTAGAATCCTCTGAAAGTACTAACAACTTGATTAAAAAGGCAAATTTGGAATGAATTTTGTTCATTCACAAGATAAAACTTTCAGGAAAGTTCAGTTTTGATCCACTGAATTCAGTTACATGAAATGCAAAGATGATTTTAAAAGTTTCATCTATAAATGTATGGAAGTGTAACAGTAAGAAAGGGTCTGTTCTTCTAGCATCTTGAGCTATTAAAATATTTTGGCTACTTTTGCCCATCATCAGTGTGTATTATCTTTAGCACACTAAGTCCAACTTATGTGTATCTCCAATATACATATCCTCCCTCCTTCCTATGAAGTTATCAGAAGTGTTTTTATTCCATTTTAGAACATTAGAGGTTGAGTTTTGTCAGAACTCAATATACTACTTAATTTTAACTATGATTCAATTTAAACAATTCATCTTCAACATTTGAGATAATGAAGCTGGCTTGTGATTTATTATGCCATCTGAATGTTGTCTTGTTAACACTCAAATGTAATTACTGTTGGCAATGAGTTACTTGGCTGATAAACCTTCAGTTTATCCCAGAATGGCTTGTCTGCTCAAGGTTTCTGCGCCCAGGCAGGATCTTTCACACCCAAACATGGCTTGTAGGTTAATCATGTCATCTATGTTACTGCCAAGTCTGCTGCACACACTTTTCCTGCTATAACTAAACTCCATTCACTTGTTATTTGAGTTTTCCATGTACCTTATTCAGTAGGAAAGCTGGCAGAAATTCTAGGTACTGAATTTTCATTTGTAGTTTGTTTTCTGCTGTATGATATCTTCATACCTTTTTTTGTGATGCATTGAAAATATTTTTGGGGGCTTCTGTAGATCTTGAAGCTTCTGATGTGTGTCACAGTGCCCTGAGTCATCTCTGTACAGTCTACCTTTTACTCAGAAGTGTGGCTCATAAGACTTCCCAGTAAGTGTGCTTAGTGTTTCAAAACAGGCTGCTCTCTTAAATACATTTGGAAGTAACTTCTGTTAAAATCCAAGAGGTGAACTTAGATTTAGAAACATCTTTTTTTAAAAAACCATTTTCTTCTACCTACTCTTTCCTATTTTGTTTTATGTTTTATGATACTGTTTTTGAGTTTCTGATGAGAGAGGGTTTAGGAATGATTTTCTTATATGTGGGTGCCATGTAATTTAATAATCGTGCGATTAATTTTGATTTCCCCCAATAATTTGTAAATGAGGCAGATATGTGTGCTTTATTGTTGTTGATTTAATTGAAGATGAGAAATTTAGAAGATGAGCTTACAAAAAAATACTGTGACATATAAACTTGGTTTACATATTGTAAAGTAATAATTACATATACTTTTAATGAATTTTTATACAGGTTCCTGTATAAAAGCATCTCAAAGCAGTTTACAAACTATATTATATAATGCAAACTATTTATATTCTACCTATTATTGACAGGTTGTAATATATTTGAAATCATTTATTGTTTAAAGTAAAAGATACAGTATTTGAAAGCTTTCAAGCTGGGAATAGTCTATGTAGTTTTTATGACATACATTATAATCCATAACTTTAAAAAAAAAACCCAGAAGACTGTTTGGCATCCTTCCTCATGAGATCATACGCCCTTAAAGTGTTCTGCAAGGATTTTGCTTGTTTCAATTTTTCAAGGTGTTTCTGAGAGGCACATTTAGGACTGCAATTGCATGACCTTTGGGGGCTTTTCCTCACCTCCAGTGGGTTGCAGTAGGTTCCCAGGTGCACAATTCTCTTGCCAGGAAATAACTACAGTATGTCAGGGGGGAAAAACTGCTCTTTCTGGCTAATTAGGGCAATCCTAGAGTAGAAAGACTTGGCTTGATCCAGACCTTGATTTATCTAAAGGAAAGGTTCACAGTTTATTCCAGTGGCCTTTGGCTACAGTCTCAAGCCTGTAGAATATATAGTAATGCTTTTAACTGCCCAGTTTTATAGCACAGCTGTTTCCTGTTCGTAGGGCCATTCATTTTGACCACGTATTTTCCTTAACTATATGAAACTCTCGTAAGCTTCTGATCTGGCACTGAGCCTCTTCTGAGAAAGATACTGGATGCCTTGTGGTTGGCACAAAAGAACGCAGGACCTGCTAGGGCATTGTGGCCAAACCAAGAAGCCCTTTATGATAGAGTTGCTTGTTACACTGAAGATGGAGAAAGATAGGAAATGTGATTCAAGCACCACTTGGGATTTGGGGGGGGGGAGGGCTTTTGACCCAGCTGGCTGTAAGAGTCACCACGCAAGAGAGATCACGGCTGCAGTGAGTGGCTATGGCATTCTGCCAGCACTGTGAACCCTGTTGTTGCTGGGTCTCCCTTTGCAGGTTATTTCTAGCCCCTGTTCCTGGAAGGAGAGCCAGTTCTTCACCGAGGTATTTTTGGAGACTCTCGCCTTCTCTTTCTTGCTTTGTTTGGGCATAATCAGCCCATTGCATCCCGGAGAACCTAGCAACACCGCCTGGCTTCTCATTGGCTCCTCAGCAGTGCTCATTCTCCAATGAGAAGCTTGTTGCCATGGCAGAGATACCATTGCACAGAAGCAAATGAAGAGGCGGGGATTGAATTTGCTGCCTGGTGGAAATCTGCAGGGCAGAATAGGGACCAGGCAGAGGGTTAATGCGTAGCCTGTGGCCTGGAAGCAGAGTGCAGGCTTGGCCCAGTGCCAGTGACGTACAATGCCAGGGTGGGCTGACAGACTGAAACTCCCCTAGGTAACCCTGCATACATGGCAGTACGGCTCCTTGGCTAATATTTCCTCTGCTGCAAAGTGCCTGTAACATGCTTCTCTTTCCCTACCCCTCCTCTGTCTCCTTTTCGTGTAAGCTTCCTCTCCCTCTCCCTCCCTCCCTCCCTCTCTCTCTCCCCCCTCCCCATCTACTCTGAACAGCAAGAGTGTTCTGACAAGAGACATATGCAGCCTCAAAAAGCTTGTTGTGCATTCTCCTTGTGTAGGGGCTTGTGCTAGCTACACAGTTCCATCAGAAGCCATTGCAGCAGCAGAGCTGGCAATGTTGATATGTATAGAACTCACCGGCAGCCATGAAAGTCTGAAATTTTGAATTTTTACTGGTATGCAGTACAATTTTTCAGCTTGTGCTGGCATCAAATTCTTATCTCTTTAGATGTGATCTGTTTAATGCAGCTGTTTTTAAACCAATCACTTTTTTACATTAGTGTATCTTTGTTTATTGACAAATAGAACACATTCCAAAATTGCATCAGAAGAGTCCCCTTTCGTAAATCTAATTTGCTAAATATCAGATTGCTTGCATCCACTTCCTTCTGGGATTATATGGTGGCCCTAGCATAGGTGTAATTTTTAATTACCACTAGTTAGTGTTGGGTTATAGAACAAGTCTTAGGAGTCAGGATCCTCAATAGAATTGCTCTGATAAACTGCATAGCTTCAGGTACTGCATAGATTCATGTACAAGGAACTCAAATGATAAGCAGCTTATAGAAAATAGAGGACTGAAGAAGAAAGATGGAAAATTTTGTGTTTCTGTTTGCAGCTGACGGTACCTTATATTATCTGGGCAAAAATCCAAATGACCATTAGATGGCAACAGAGGCTTTTCTGTATCATTCTTCTGCTGCTATCCAGTAATCATTTGGATGTAGCTGTGATGTAGTAACCGTACTTTTTGCAAGAAAAGTTATGTTATCTTCCAGCTTAAAAGAAGGGGGTTTCTTTTCCATTTTTTTCTTGTCCCAGTAATTAACCAGATTACATTGAGAAAATATACAAAAATAAGAAAAATTTAAAAATATATTTTTTGATGAACATTTATTTATTTATTTATTTGTTTCCATTTATATACCGCCCTTCTCCAATAGGACTCAGGGCGGTGAACAGCCGAAATAAAAACAGAACATACAAAATTTAAAAGCAGTTTTAAATGATTAAATATTTTTTGGCCGTAATTTAAAACAACCCAATTTAAAATCAATTAAAATGTAACTCAAAACTGTAGGATCAAGCCAACATGTGTCCTCTACTAGATTTCATGTTTTTCTCAAGCTTTGAACTACTTGTACAAGTTGTATGATTGGCTCTCCAAGTTTTTGTCCCCAATGCTTCAAAACTTGGTAGAGATCGACATATAAGCTGGTAGAAAGCAAATAGAGACCTCCAGAAATGACAACCTTACTCATTTTGATTATGTGTTTGGAATTCAATAGGCAGCTGGATAAATTGTGTGGTCTTTTCATTCAACTTCAAGTTCTTAGTTGATTTCATCTTATTGCCAGCTCAAATTGTATAACATGCAAGTTTGATCTTGAAAGCATCTCTGACACCATTAAGATGGCAAAATAATGTTAATGTCAAATAAACATGAGGTTCTGTATCAGTATCTTTCCTAAAAGCTATTCCTTACTATTCAGGTGGAGCTTTTACAGTGCAGTATATATATTATCTCAGTGATTCCAGATAGTAGTTGCTTCCTCCAGTCACTAGCAGAAGAAGTGGCAAGTACTTGGGCACAGCAAAAGTATGGACGACACAATTTTGAAAGCTGTTAGTAACAACACAGCACCTCAAGACTTACAGAAGTGGTTTAAGGGACCCAGAAGTTAAGGAAAAAATACTGCAAACCTCCCCTCCCCCCACAGAAAAAAAACAGAACCAAAATGTCTTCATGCCTTCCAGGAATGTAACTCAGACTTTTTTCATTGGACGTTCTCTAGACTGCTCTTTTCCCAATAGGCGAAGGTGCTTGAGATACTTAGAGTAACATTGAGTATTAACTACAGAAATTATTTCATTTTTCTTTTGTTTCTTCAGAGAATATATCAACATATACTGTAATTTGCTTAGCATTGGTAAAATCTTATTTAAGATTCTGCATGCTAGATTTTTAAAAATAATGTGTTAATATACTAGAAGGAATTAATAAGAGAATAGAAAGACTAGTGATATGAGGGATAATCAGGTGTCATTGGGGAAGGAAAGGCTGCAGGAACTTCTCTCAATATGCAGATGCCAGGAAGGTGGTGGTGGGGGAAACAATTTACCCCGTGCACTGATGGTTGAATAGAAAATACATTGTATTTGGTTTCACAGGGTTAAAACAACATCAACATCATCCCATCTTTAATAGCCATTTAATAATGATATAATTTTATTATCCCTTGCAAGTTTAGAATTGAATGTTTTATTATCATCAGTGTTAGATCTGAACTAAATTTCACATTCTAAGATGTGCCTCCCTTGTGATACCAAAATATAAAGATAAGGGCACATTTGCCTTCTCCCAATCAGCTCTGTCCTGGAGAATTCCCAGGAGCTTGGTCTTTCTTGTATGTCTTATTTCTTGGGAATGGTGACAGTGTTGGGCCAAAAACAGGATGGGGCCAATTTATTGAAGAGTAGAAAAAAGAGAGATGAGACAGTTCCAGGAAGAAAGTATAATTTGGCCTATCCACTTTTTTCTTTTTGCTTATTTACAAAGGTTTTTTTTTACAGTTTTATCTCCCATTGTTTCATCAATGCTGTGGCCAGCAAACTTCATTTTGGAAAATTTCAAGACACAGCCTCAGTCATTTCTATGTGCCAGACTATTCTTCAGAAGTTAGGATATACATAAATTGGTAATAATAGTATGTCTATACCAAAAGATATATCTTAAGGCCTTAAGTCTCTCCAGACATTTTACACTAATTGTTTGAATAATGTTTTTACTGACAAATCAATCATTAAATTTAGAACTGGAGAAGTAGAACAGTTGCTTAAGAGCAGCATTTGTCTTTTCATGGATAGTAAAACTACCAACCCTGTTTTCCCGGGAGGCAAAAGATCTGATGCTACCAATCAGATTAAATTCGAAGTTGCTGGAAAACTTTTTGGGCTTTATTCAAAGTTGCAAGGTTTGTGCATTTGGATGCAGCAGTTTGCTGTAAATTAATACTGCAAAAATGAGTGCCGCAAATGTTCATTTATACAATTCCAAACTATGGTTTGTCTTGCTTAACCATGGTTTGTTGAGTAAAACATAAGCTAAACTTGCTCAATACATTGTCAAAATACATGGAAACAGCATGCTGTATTTTGGCAGAAAAAAGTGGGTGATCATATTTATATACATCTTCTAAAGGCTTGTGGCCCAGGCCTTTACCAACAAATGAATACCATTGGGAAAACTCACGGAGGCAAGCGGTAGCCTAGAGGAAACATTTGTTAGTGGAGTTGAGAATTGGCACATTTCAGCCCTTTCCTTAGTGGCTTCTCTGGGCTGCATTTAGAAATCTTTTGTCAGCTGTTCCTCTGATCAGTTTCCACTTGGCCATGGCATGCAACCAGCTGTTTGCTTTGATCCAGGCAAAAGAGCATTCCAAGCCCACTGACCTTCCATAGCCTTTGCAATGACAGCTGTGTAGCACTGCTTTCTGGGTTAGCTCACTGTGGCTTTAAGACTCACTCAGGCACAACCTGGGAGAGTACCGTCCAAGAAGCCTGGCTGTCAACTCTGTGGATTGTATTGGTTGAATAGGGGTGGTCTTTCACCTATGGTGATCTTCTCCATCGCCAAGACCTATCTTGTACAATGCTGCTGACATTGCAGACCCATTGGGCCCGGCAAGAGCCTTCCTGTTTTCTGCCTTCCACTTGCTATAACAGAAAAATGGTCACAGGTAAGATCAGTTTGTGGTTAGCAGAAGGATTCTGCAAAGCCATTTAATAATCTCCTCCTCCTAAGCGGTCAATATGGAGATGGCGGATGAAGTATACAATTGTCCTTTTGCCCGATGTCTATGAACATCGGGCAAAAGGACATTGGATTATTTAGAGAAGGAAAAGGCATTTTGTTTTACATTTGTAGTAGATGGGAAAGGAAGTTGTAATGTGAGAATATTTTTCAAGCCATATAAAAGAGCAGTGTCAGAAACTGGAAGCATTCTGAGGAAGAAAGTCTAGCTGAAGTGTTAGTTTATTTATTTATTTGGTTTATATCCTGCCATTCTACTCTGACAAGTACTCGAGATAGTTGAGAAAAGTTAAAAATAGAGAGAGGAAGGTAAATACATAGATTAAAATTAACAGTAAAATTGATATTAAAAATTATTTAACAGTTAAAATCTAGGTTAGGGTGCCTTTTTATTCTTGAAGATGAAGTGACCTAGTTTCTTGAAATGCAAGGAATAGATTGTCTTCAGTGTAATGAGAATGAAACCACAGCAGTACATCTTTAGGGTTTAATAAGTTACATGCCTGAGTTAAAAGTAACATGGCTGAGTTTGAATGAATTTCTAAGACTCAACATGATGAATTGTATACTGATGCATCATAAAGACCATGCTTATAATTACTGCTATAACAGAGGAGCATTCCATATATGGAAGTTTTTGAATCTTATCATGGTTACAGAATTTTATTTAGACTGAATGAGCAGTGAATTTTGTGGGAGTTGCATATTGCTGGTTATCTTTGTCACTTATCTGATGGAAACACTTTTCGATCTGCTTAGTTAAGGTGATCTGCTGAGTTAAGGTGGTTGCAGTGTTATCTTTAAAATGCTATTGTATAAATCATTTCTTGTGAGAAGAAAAGTGCTGTAAAGAAACAAAATCTTTGTTTAAATGCATGAGCTTGCATCCTCCTTTCAAGATATGGAAAGATACTTGTTTTACTAAAGGAAAAGAAGGGAAACGCCTTGAGTAACTTTTATTTTACCAACACAAAAAGCCCTTAAACCGTTATAGGGCTATAAGGCATGGGCTTCAAAATGCAAGACGACGCATGTTGAATATGAAACTCAAGAAACCACTTGCAGTTGCATTTAATAGCAGAACATTGGTTGAGCTGGACCTAACAATAAAATACCTCCAGGTCTAAATTATTCTTACATTTATTAATTTCATGTCCAACCCCTGGTTTGCTAGATAGAAAAGTCTTAATAAACAGTACTGGTGCATCCAGAATTGTGTTTCTGAGAATTTATTTGTGTGTATCCTTTTTTTAAAAAAAATTAAGTAAAATTAAAGTGTGAAAGATGAAGGGAATGAGGTATCATTGGGGAGTACAATCCACGGGGGTGGTGCATCTCATGACCGGTGGAGAGACAATGCCTCCATAGCTTTAAAGGTTTTGATCATCAGTTATTTAAGTCATAGAATCTGTACTGTTTGCAATGCCATATTTCATAGTACATAATAAAGTCAATCAGGGATAGTCATGGATGGACCATTTATAGCGACTAATAAAGAAATGACTTTATTAAGATATATTCATCCTGGAGGATCAAAAGATGGTTTAAGTTTTAGCTTATTTTTGAGAAAGATATGCAATTAACCCTAGGATTGGACTGAATTATAGATCGTTTCTGCATTATGCTTAGGAAAGACTGTGGTCACATACTTACCTGTACTTTTAGTTGAGAAAAGAAGTTGGCTGTCTTAGTTAAGCAAACTCTTCTGAGTTAGAATTGATGCGGCTTGCTCTGCCTGACCAGAATTGTGAGCTCAAGTTGTCTGCACAGCGCAAAAGCACAGCACCACAGCCCTGCTGCTAAGTATGCAGCTATAGCTAGCACAACATTATAGAGATGCTGGTCTGCTAAGAATTGCATGTAGCTGGGCTGAACTTGCCAAGACAGTACTGGATTTTGTGCTTCAGTGGAGCAGAGCTAGGAATAGAAACGGCTAGCTCTCTAACATGTTCGCTACTGTATCCCTTTCCAGCCACTCTTAAAACATCCCTTGCACATCTAAGAATAGCACTTAGTACTTCGAGTGTTGCTGGGGCACCATCCTTAGTAATAATAAATTCTGTTTATTATTTATTTATCAAATTTATATGGCCACTGATCTTACAAGGAGTGATTCTGGGTGCCGAACAGCAAAAAAGTATAAAACAATAAACACGACAAACACAGTCGTGTTTTAAAAGTTTTTAGAATAGCACACACAAGAGATTTGACCAGTAACAGAGCCATCGCAAGATCGAACCATATAAAATTGTACTTTATGTGCAAAAGTGAACAGTGATGTAGACCTGAAGTATCTCTGTTTTGAGGGAAAGCAGAATTTCTTCAATGGAGAGAAATCACAAACATAACTAAGAAATAGCCTATAACTTCAGTGCCAATTTTGAAGGCTCCCCAAATCTCAATATTAGTTTAGTGCTGAGTGGGTTCTGCTGTTCCCTTGGTATCAACCATTTATGTTAATATGGCATCTTGAGAGACATGGGAGCATTTGATTCAAATCCTTGTCCAATTTATTTAAACAACTATACATTTAAATGCAATGTAATTAATTGCGTTATAATTAATTCCCCCACAATGTAGAACTTACATGCTGTGCAGATGTAGCCAGCTCCAAGCCCACTGTTTTGACTACTGACTAATATGACATGTCACTGGCTTTTGTTATTTGTGAGCAAATAACTCTTAAGGCAAGGCTGCATTTTAAAGTAAACAAACAGCCTTGCCTCCTTGCAATGCAGCAGATGGTCTAGCTGCACATTTTTCATGTTGAGGTCAAGTTGGTATCGGCTCAAATCCATGGATGGGAGACCACCGGGCCAAATATATGTAATAGGTTAAAAATCCTTCATACCTTATGTGACATCAAGGCATTGGAAGGATGGTACTTGACAGAGAGTCTAAAAATGTTCATTGAGATCCTTGTGCAGCATTGTTCTGTGGAACCCATTCTTGGGCTAGTTTTATCCTCACTTCAAAGTAGCAGAAATTAACCACAGCCATTATTTTTTAACACTATATATCATTTGCAGAGTGTCCTGAGTTCAGTCCCCAGCATTGCCATTATAAGGTCTTTGGTGATAGGTCTGAAGAAAACATCTCCTGAAAGCCTAAGAGAATTGCCATTGAGTCAGTGTAGACAATGTTGGCTTAAAAGTGTTACAAATCTAGCTCAGCTTCCAAAGAAACATTGTTCACATGGTAGCTAAATTGCTTCCTGCCCCTGATATGTCCCTGCTTGAGCTAATTTCCCTCTCAGCTATGTCCCACGTCTTCTTCCAATGGCCCTTTGGAATATACCATGAATCATTAAGAATAAAATTTGAACCTAGATTTACAGTTTTAGTCTAGAAATGTTTCTTGTGAAGTGGTCAGGTCTTATTATAAAGGAGAACTAGTATACTGTAATACCTCCTAAGGTCATGTTAGGTTATATTTTTGGGAATTTTTGAAATCTGATAATATAAACGGTAAATATGACAGATAAAACTATTTTTACCAACTATTATATATATATCTCCATTGTAACGAAGGAAATAACATGAAGAAAATGAAGTCAAAATCAGATTTCCAGTACATATAAAACTAGAACTCTGTGACCTGCACTACCACTTCTCATGACTAGCAGAGAATTTGTGTGTGAGAGAGAACGTGTATGCACAAACAAAATTCTTCTCTTGGCATATAATTAGATTAATATCTTACATTAGTAAATATTTCATGTTTATTTTTTTTCATAATTAGTAATGCTGGGAGGAAAAAAAGTATCCTGTAGGACTTTTCTTCTTTGAAAAAAAAATGGTAATGCCATAGTAATCTGGTCTGGTTCTGCAGAAGTTTTTATCGAAGACAATTTATGTATACTTACAGATAATTAGAAAAAACATTACTTCCTTATTAATATAACATGCAAGTGAATAAGTTATTTGAGCAACATTTAGGTTATTTCAAGTTTTGGGGTTGTTTGAATACTTTGAAAAAAGTGCTGTGATAAGACACGTGAATCTCAGCAAAAGAGTCCACAAAAATAGAAATGCATATCCTGGAAAGTAGTAGAATAAAAGTGACGATCTGATGATACCTTCAGGGTTTAAGAAGAGTGCTGCTCAAGTCTCCAGTGCAAAATTACAATTGCTGGAAAAGAAATCAGAGCTGGCCTTCCTCAGTCAAACATGCAGGTGCTAGAATTCTTGCTGGATCACATGGGCTGACCAAGAACTAGTTGAGTGAAATCATCTACAATGTCATGTGGAGCAGGTAGCTAGTTCAGAACAAAATATTTGCCTATAGCTGTGCTGTATTTTTAGTCCAAACATTGTATAAATTCTTAGTGTTAGTTGTAACATACAATGATTTTGCACCTTATTGCCTTTGAGGCTTGAACCATGTGAAGATGTTCAGATCTTTCTGACTGATTTAGAGAAAACAAATGGTCAATTTCCAGATTATTCTGTGAATTCTTGTTCATTACTTTTCTAATAAAACTTATAGTAAAATTCTAGCTCACCATGGTGTCTTATCAGGACCTTGTCTGGAGTTCTTTGTAATAATTGTGCGTTGGGAAAAGTGAAATCCACACATTTACATTGATAAGTTCTTGCACTGACAGTAAAAAGTTATTTCTTGTGGGAGAAGAACAATAAATGATAGTTTGGAATCTCAAGGCAGTGCCAGGAACAGTTAAAAAATTGATTACCCCATATACTCTTGGGAACTCTTTTACCTAACCATGTTCAAAAAGTTATCTTATTTGTAAGGGTTATATTGCTATATAGTTTAGATTTAATGATAAGCTTAATGTCTATTAATTTTATATAGGTATTTATACTTTACGGATCTTTCTGTTATTATTTATGGTTACATATAGATCATTTTAAATATTTTATTTACTTTTTTGTTCACTGTGTAATCACTACACAGTGCTGATTCTTCTTTTGTATTTCATTGTTTTAATAAATAAAACTGATGTTAAAATGTGTAGGGATGCATAAAACAACCAAAATATAATACAAACTCAAGATTTAGTATTTGAAGATGGCAGGATTTGATTTTCATGTAAGATTCAGGATTTAGAAGCAACAAGATTAGATTTGAACCTATTCAAAGTTTTGATAGGTGCTTTTTTTTTCTTAAAAAAGGGAAGGGCTCTAATGGAGAGGAATTAAAACTTTTCAACTACTTTATTTGCAGAGTGGGATGTAAATAGCTGTGGTGATAGAACTTTTAGAGCAGGGGTCTCCAACCTTGGCAATTTTAAGACTTGTGGACTTCAACTCCCAGAATTCCTCAGCCAGCTTTGGTTGGAGAAAAACTTTGGTCTAAAACAGGTTGGAGACCCCTGTTTTAGAAGACACCAACCCTGCAAAATTTTGTCTGGCTATCCTAGAGGATTTAATTGCAATATATTTTTGAACTATTCCCCCTTCACTTCTTTTAAAGCAGGCTAGAAGGGATGAAAAAACAGACTATAAAGAATTTGCCTGAATCAATTTAGAAATAAAAACATCAAAAACCTGTTTTTAAACATGTTATTATTAAAGATCAATGGGTTCACCACTGTCAGACCACCTGTTTTTGCTGGGACGTGTCTTGGCCTAGTTCATTGTCCAGCTGTTCATGTCACCATCAGGGAATTCAGTCCCTTTCTACTACTTTGCTCCTCAGCTTTGTCATTTTATGGAAGGAAAATTATAATAACATTTAAAACTCCGAAAGCCAGAAGCTACAAGGAATCTTTGACTCGCCATCAGTTCACTCCAAAGCTATTTGAAGATACCTCAAATCATAGGCTTGATTTGAAAGGGTATTCAATTGAATCTCATTTGGAATAAGTCACCACTTCAACATTTTGCACAGCCCTAAGCAATTTGGTTTGGCTGCATGACAAAATTTTGCTTCTTGCCTAGGCCCCACCTAATCATCTGTTTCAATCCTTGTGGTCCCAGCCTACCAGAAAATGTATCCAAGGAGAGGTATTCACCAAAAATTAATGCAAACGCCTTCTTCTCGTTTTCTACTTGTTGCCCCTCCTTTATGGCTTTCAAGCTTGGCCCCACCTTTGTTTCTCCTCTTGCTTCTCTTGCCTGCACCTATGATGCTCTCATCCTCCCTTTCCAAAATCCCATTAGAGTAGTGATAGGACATGCTCAGGAATGCATCCTTGGTTCTAAAAGGTAAAGAGAAACTAATTTTCCCGACCTAGAATTGATTACATTTCTATCGTGTCCGTCCTCTAAGAAGCAGAGGGCTTTGTTTGATCTTCTTAACAAACCTCTGGGACAGGGCAGGGGAACGATGGCCCTTTTATGACTTGTGGACTTTAACTTAAAGCCAGCATGGCTGGCTCAGGAATTCTGGGAGTTGAAGTCCACAAGTCATAAAGGGGCCATAGTTCCCCATTCTGCTCTAGGTGGATTAACTGAATGATAGTTATTGTTCTGAAGGTCACCCAATAACCTTCAGGACTAGCATGGAGTTTGAACCCAAATCTTAGTGGACAAGCGTCTTAACACCAGACCTGCCGTGCTGCATTGCTCGACAGTTGAAAGCCACCCTTGAGAGTTTACATGTACTGAATGAGGGACTAAAAGTGTTTTGGGAGGTGCCCATAGTTTTCTTTCTCTTTTCCTTTTTCTGTGGTTTTAAATCTCAGTGCCAACATTTCATTCATCTCGTATTTGACCCTCAGTTTTCCATTTGGTGTTGTTCAGTAGATACTTCCACAAGCACTAAGTCTGAAAAATATTATGAAATGCATGCCATTTATTTCTTAATGCAATACCTTGTAGCTGCACAAATAAATTCAGTGGACTTCTTATTTGGCAAATATAAAGAGAAGTCTAGGTAAATAAAGTAAATGCTAGGAAATATGAGCATTAAAATAGTGAATTGTATTTGTTTGACCCTCACTTTGTGGTTTACGGTATTACTAAAGAAATATACTTAAGAGGGAAATACAGACAACAATTTGATGTACTTCTGTTGTCATTCTGGGCTATTTTAGGAAATTAAATCCATTGTCAGCTCTCCTACTTTCCTACAGACAAGCTAGGAATAGAACCAAATTTCTGGGCCACATCTTCACTCTAAATTGCAATGGAGATACCTGAGACTGTTCTTAAACTGGAGTTCATTTTGCGGTCAAGGCATATAATGTTATTTTGGGGCAGTACAACCATGTTTTGCAATATTTTTCATCTAGGCTCTTTTTTTGTCCTCTAGGTGGCAGCAGCACCCCACAATGCCAGCTGCCTCCCTGCAGCCAGGTTGCCTCTCTGGGCCGCTCTCTTCCTACTGAGACAATCATGTCGAGCCAGCACAGCCATGCTCCCTTCTCCAGCATCCAGACCATGGCTGAGCATCAGCAGGTAGTTCCCTGGAAAATCCTGACTCTGCCTTCCTTAGAGATCTCCCATTCAGCTCATCTTCAAAAACTATGCAGTTAAACTGTTAAGCTGTTTTCCCGCTTTCAAAGGTAGCTATTCCACCCAAAATCTGCATGCATATCTTGCAGTTTTGAAGCCCTCGTTTTTAGCACCTGCTATTAGAATCCAGACTTTAGGTTCAGTCTGTTAACCATGGAACATGGATAGAAATTTCAGAGGAGGTAAATGGCTTCTATAGTATCGGCCACAACCTCCAAGTGATAGCAAACTATTGGTCAAGCCCCTAAAGGAAGCTCAAATTTGGTGACAGGCTCTATATTCCAAAATCAAAATACAGTCATCTTAACATCACTACTGCACGCTCTTTTCTTTGTGAATCTTTTTTCCCCTAGTTCCATGGGAATTATGCCTACAGTATATCTAATTGTTGTGTTTTCGTTATTCCTCTTCCATAGATCATGCCAGACCTGGCCATTCTGCAGAGAAGGATCCCACTTACATTTCGGGACTCTGCTACAGCCCCACTGCGCAAGCTCTCTGTGGACCTCATCAAAACATACAAGCATATCAATGAGGTAAGTTCTTTTGAGGGCAGCTTTGATTAAAATATGAAAGGAGGAGGAGAGTAACGTCATAAATGCCAGCCTCATTTTTCCTTCATTTTATATGTTGATAGTACCATTCCATGTTCTCGCAGTAGTCAATCTGAGACTTTAGTTGTTGCCCTGAAAAAAAGTAACTTTCATTTTTTAAAGGAGCACAGAATTTTCTTTTTGCTTGGGTGGTTGGTTGGCTTTTAGTTACACCCTGATCTTTGCTATAATTGACAGGTCTATTATGCTAAGAAGAAACGCCGAGCTTTGCAGGTGGCACCTGAGGACACAAGTACCAAAAAGGAACGGAAAGTGCACAACGAAGGCTATGATGATGACAACTATGATTACATTGTCCGCAATGGCGAGCGCTGGCTAGAACGTTATGAGATAGACTCCCTCATTGGCAAAGGATCCTTTGGACAGGTCAGAGGATGGGGGGCAGCAAAGAAAATAATTTTGTATCTGATCTGTAACCATATTTGGGGCTGTACTCATTTCCATTGTGAATATGGGCTGGAAACCCTCCTTTGCTGCAGATAGTGTCTTTCATCAGATGGAAGACAGTGTAGACATAGCAGCAAATTATCTTCAATCTTCAGAAAGAATGAGTCACTGGCCAGTGGTAGAGCACATGATTTGAAGGCTACATAAAGCCATTTTGCATTCCAAAGGAGGGTGTATGAGCGTTCTGCTTGAAATCCCACAGACTTTTCGCCTGTCAGGAAACAGTACTATATTATGTGGACTGGTCATTTGTCCCTGTAAGGCTGTAAATCCTGTCTCCTGTAAGTAACTAGGAATTGTATTTCCACCTCATTCTAAGCTAAGTTTCCTTTTCCAATTCTCAAAGAGTACTGTTGTTGGCAAATTTGACTGTTTTCCTCTATTGAGCAATTACTTCCACTTGTTACCACTTGTACCATGGTGGAATTGTGGTTTTAGACCTTAGTGACAAACTAGGGATATTGACACTGTCTTGGACTCCTTATCAGCAGCTTTATTCCCACCTAAGCTTGTTGGTACTGGAATTTCAGTTTTCCTTTAATTGGGAGATGGGGATACAGCTTCTGAATTCATGACCACCATGACATTCATGGACTTGTTCAGGATTGTGGCCCCAATACAAATGGGTGTCTACATGTTCAACTTTTTTTATTTGGCTTTTGTTTTGGAGCACTAAGACACAGTCTTAGGGGTAGGATCACTCTCTGGTTACTGTGGAATTGATTGGCTCCCCGCACCTATTTGAGGAAGGACTTGTTTGATTGGTCCACCTCAAGTGCCTAATGATTCTTGTTGGTTTCCAATGGACAGTATTACTGAGTATTTGCTAAACTCGGGGGAAAACGGGGTTGACAGAATTGCTTCTGAGTGACCCATCTCTGGCCCTCAGCTTAAGAGAGCATATTAGAACTCTGAGAAGCTCTGGGAGATTATATGATTTAAGAGTCAAGTAGAGCAACTGTGGTGTGGGAAAAAAAATATATGTGACTGAACATAGGGAAAGCCTCAAGTTCGTGCCTACGTTGGGACCGTAAAAGCAGTGAAAGATATTCTCCACTGTTACTGAATCTGTGGACAACTATCCAGCAGTAGCCCTATTTGTTGTTGTTAGTTGCAAAGTTGTGTCCAACCGATTGCAACCCCATGGACAATGTTCCTCCAGGCCTTCCTGTCCTCTACCATCCTCTGAAGTCCATTTAAGCTCACGCCGACTGCTTCAGTGACTCCATCCAGCCACTTATTCTCTGCCGTCCCCTTCTTCTTTTGCCCTCCATCGTTCCCAGAATTAGGCTCTTCTCCAGGGAGTCCTTCCTTCTCATTAGGTGGCCAAAGTATTTGAGTTTCACCTTCAGGATCTGGCCTTCTAAAGAGCAGTCAGGGTTGATCTCCTTTAGGACTGACCGTTTTGATTGCCTTGCAGTCCAAGGGACTCGCAGGAGTCTTCTCCACCACCAAAGACCTCAATTCTTTGGCACCCTATTAGGGAAAACCAAGCTGGATTGTCTGTTGGGCTTCATGTAGCATCTAAAGGATCAAATCAGCCTACTTCACTCAGTTAGATACAATCTAGGCAGGATCATCTGAGTTGATAAGGCCTCATTTTGCACAGTTATATGAGTTATATGAGTTAGGTTTGTGCCATTGAATCCTAGGAAGATTAACAGCATGTGCACTCATGCTGGTTGGAGAATTCTGGGAGTTGAAGTCCCCCCCTATTAAAGTTGCTGAGGTTGAGAAATACTGCTCTAGGAGTCGCTTTGGGGGATCCCTGAAGATTCTGCTGTCCAAATGGTGACACACCAAGGCCTTTTTCGTTCTGATACTGACTGATTGTGCTTTAATTTTATGCTGTACTTGGGGTCTTCAGAAATGGTGGCATATACCAAAGTAATAAATAATAAGCTGCTGAATACAAGGTAATTTTATTATGTTTTTTCTGCCCCTGTAGGTAGTGAAGGCCTACGATCAACAGGCTCAGGAATGGGTAGCCATCAAGATTATCAAGAACAAGAAAGCATTTCTGAGTCAGGCTCAGATTGAACTGCGGCTGCTGGAGCTCATGAACCAGCATGACACTGAGATGAAATACTACATTGGTGAGAGTTTGTGGGAGTGGACTCTCTTAACAGGAGGGAGAGATTCTGGAATTGGTTGAGAAACATTAAATAAGATGTAGCCGGGACTGGAGATTGATGAGAAGTTTTCATGCATTGGAGGAGTTAATTAAAGACAGGATGGAGAGAAGTGGCCAACAGCATACTTTTTGATAAAACAGGATTTCACTGGCATGATACTCTAGAGCAGCAGTGCCCAATCTTTTGCCACTGTGGACTGGTTTCGTGAAAGATAATTTTTCCACTGATGGGGGTGGAGGGAGGAGGAGCGTGCAACTTAGATCCCTTGCATGCACAATTTACAGTATGGTTCGCACTCCTATGAGATAGAGCTGAGGCTGTGATGGTAGCGCTGGGAAGCAGCTGCAAATACAGATGAAGCTTTGTCTGCTCGCCTACCGTTCACCTCCATCTGTGTGACCTGGTTCCTAACAGGCCACGGACAAGTACCAGTGTGTGTTCTGGGATTTGGGGACCTCATACTCTAGAGACAAATTTGTCAGTGAGATGGTATTTATTTATGTACTGAACACAAGTACTTTATAAACCAGGTTCTTTCAGTGGGATACTGTCAAAACAATAACAGAGTTGTAGCAGGCTGACCAGTATTGTCATACCACTTTGCTCTCTTTACGTCCTCAGTGCACTTGAAGCGTCATTTCATGTTCCGGAGCCATTTGTGCCTGGTGTTTGAGTTGCTGTCCTACAACCTCTATGACCTGCTTCGTAACACCAACTTCCGTGGCGTCTCTCTCAATCTCACTCGCAAGTTTGCTCAGCAGCTGTGCACTGCGCTGCTCTTCCTGGCAACACCTGAACTCAGCATCATCCACTGTGATCTCAAGCCTGAAAACATCCTGCTCTGCAACCCCAAACGCAGTGCCATTAAAATCGTGGACTTCGGCAGCTCCTGCCAGTTGGGCCAGCGTGTAAGTGACTCTCTAGCTCAGCAGTTACTAACTGGTGGTCTGTGGACAACTGGTAGTCCGCGAGAAAATTTTGGTGGTCTGCAGAAAAATTATATGCAATTTTTATATTGCACTAAATCAGGGGTACTCAAACTACGGCCCCTGAGACAGATACGTGTGATGAACGTTTGTGTTGCTGTAGAGAGTCTCCCCTTTCGGGGTCTTTTTGTGTGGGTAGGAGGAGGACAGAAATTCCAACTTGGGGTCTGCTTTGGCCTCCTGGTGCCGGGCTTTGGGCGAAGGCTGGAGGGAAGTGCCGCTGGTGGCAAGAAGCTGGAAGCCTGGAACTGGCTGACTATCTCAGTCCACTGAGCCTCCAGGCACCAGTACCTGGCCTTGCACTCCCACAGATCTTCCCTCTGCTTGGAAAGCCTATGCTCGTAGTCCTCGGTGAGGTTCTTCTACTGAGCCTCCTTCTTGGTCAGATCCAATTTGAACTGAACTGTTTTGCCAACCCTTTCTCGTGGTGGCTGCTTAGCTCCAACAACTGCTTCCTGTTGGGGCCCTAAGGAGCCTGGGCAGGGAGGCGAGGAGTGGCTGAGAGGGGAGGGGTGAGTAGAGGCTGGCGAGGTGCCCCTCGACCTGAGTGACATCAAGTTGGCTACACCCACCCAGTCACATTACCACCTAGCCACACCTACCCAGCTGGTCATTAGGCAGATCATATTAGTGGTCTGTGGGATTTAAAATTATGAATTTAGGGGTCCCTGAGGTCCGAAAGGCTGGTGACCCCTGCTCTAGCTCTAACCTGCCCCATGAAACTGTCTCCCGGGGCTTGATCCCACGCCTTTCCGTTGGCTCACCTTGGCACATTTTGAGCTTGAAGAGGTCTCCTCATTCTCAGATCTTCAGCATTTTGACCTTGCCTAGTTGGGAGTTCGTTTGATTCGGTAACCATTTGACAAGAGAACCACAGAGAAGAATTGCATCTGCTTTGACTTTTCAATACTCTCAGTACAGATGTTTGATCATCTCTTTATCTTTGACCTTGCAGATCTATCAGTATATCCAGAGCCGATTTTACCGCTCGCCCGAAGTGCTGCTAGGCATGCCTTATGACCTGGCAATCGACATGTGGTCCTTAGGCTGTATTCTGGTGGAGATGCATACAGGAGAGCCCCTCTTTAGTGGTGCCAATGAGGTAAAGTGGTCTTGACAGATCAAAAAAACAACTCAACAGCAACTGGAATTGGAACTGTGTTGGGAGGGCCACCAGTCCCTCGTCAGGGAGCTTAGCGAAAATCTCTGTTATTTTGAGTTGAAAATACTGGATGTGTCTGAGCACCATGACCAGTTTTCTAAGTCAGTAAGCCTATAGGTGGATCCCAGAGGTCATTGAAGAAATAAGGAGATCAGAAATTCATATCGGGGGCTAAGACACTGAGCTTGTCGATCAGAAAGGTTGGCGGTTCGAATCCGTAGTTCAGGTCTCCTGGGTGAGCAGGGAGATTGGACTAGATGACCTTCAAGGTCCCTTCCAACTCTGTTACTGTTAAAATGTTAAGTTGTGGCTGTCACCTGCTGCCCCTGATCCTGTGATCCCTTTTCTCTTGCAGGCGGATCAAATGAGCCGGATTGTGGAGGTGCTGGGACTGCCACCACCTCACATGTTGGAGCAGGCTCCCAAGGCTCGGAAATACTTTGAGAAGCTGCCCGAGGGGGGCTGGGTCCTCCGGCGGGGCAAAGATGGCAGGAAGGTAATAACTCTGCGCAACTCTTGGGTCTTGGGGGGGGTTCTGCTGCCTTTCAAGAAAATGTAGACAACTGCAGTAAAGGTCTACCTGCTATATTAGATCAGTGCACCTCAAGTGAGGATGATAATAATATTTGTAAGTCCGCTCTAATATACCTTATTAAAGGTGAACACTGAAGAAATGGGTTTCCTGTAGAGCACTATCTAAAGTAAGGGGAAGAAAATACACGGACTGTGCTGATTAAATCTTTTCTCTGCTCTCTTTCTGCTCACATTCTAGTCTTTTTTTCCTTCGGACTTCTTGCATGCAAAAGGGGGTATGGGAAACAACTTCAGAAATGCTAAGCTGAGGAATAGCCATCATGCTGTTCTTTGGGTTGGCTTTTAGGGTCATGTTAAGCCTTTTGCTTGAAGGAGACAAGGACATTATTTCTGTTGGAACTTAGGTTAAAAGAAAACATTTTGATTCTGTACAGTAATGAATATTGCATATTCTCTCCAACTTTCCATTAATTTTCCTGCTGCTTGATCTCTTTTAGGACTACAAGGTTCCAGGGACACGGCGGCTGCATGAAGTATTAGGGGTAGAGAGTGGGGGCCCAGGCGGACGCCGTTCAGGAGAGCAGGGCCATTCGCCTTCTGATTACCTGAAGTTCAAGGATTTAGTGCTGCGCATGCTGGACTATGAACCCCGTAGCCGCATCACTCCCTTCTATGCCCTGCAGCATAACTTTTTCAAGAAAACTGCTGATGAGGGCACCAATACGAGTGCCAGCACCTCTCCAAGCCTGGGAACAGAGCATAGCCACTCCACCAGCACCACCAGTTCTGTGTCCAGTTCGGGTATGTATCTCTCATTCCCTTCCCCTCCCCTCCCCTTCTTTCTAGCTCTCCTCCTCCCCTTATGTCCCCAGCACTCCTTTCCATCTTCAGCTCGGGGAGTTCATACTAGCCCATCTGGTGAGTATTCCGTTCTCCATTGTCCTGTTTTCGCACAGGTGGTTCCAGTGGTTCTTCCAATGACAACCGTGGTTACCGCTACAGCAATCGTTACTACAGCAACATGGGCACAGTGCATGCTGACTGTGAGATGCAGAGTCCCCAGGTATGTTGGATGCCAAGCCCCAGCCATTTAAGGCTGCAGGTCTTCTCTGAAACCCTAGTCCTAAAAGTAACAACGCTACCCCCTTCCTGTGTCCAACCATTCTGTAATGATCCCTCTTTTCTCTTGTTTTCCTGTAGGCGCTTCCTCAGCAGCAGATGCGTCTCTGGGCCAGCGGTGACAACGAGGGTATTCCTCACATCTTACCTCATAAGCCCACACCTAGTCAGGCCATGCCATGTTTCCCCCCGAGCGGGCACCCTCCGTACCAGCGCCCTCCACTCCCGCTATCTCCTCCACTCCCGGAGGCCATGGAGGTGTCTCTGGGCCCTCGCCATCTGGACTGCAACCCCACTGGGCTGGGCTCCTCCGGCTTGCACTTGGGCGCCTCGGCCTTCCGGACTAGGACTGCTGGCGGCTCACGCCCTGAGGGACTTGGCCTCAACTATCCACTTCGTGGCCGTGGGCACCGAGACACTGACGAGACTGCACTGATGGGCGTCTGTGTGCCCCAGGGCACAGCTGCCAGCTCCTGATGATGGACTGGCCCGGCAGGCTAGGAGCCGGTGCCCAGCGAGAGCACTCCTTTGTTGCACCAGAGCCTGGACGGGCCGGGACTAACTGTAGGGCAGGGAACTAGTGCCCATAGAGCGCTTCTCCACATGCGAGAATCTGAGTGGGCCAGGACTTGGGGTGGGATGGGTCAGGTTGCCTGGCTATGGCCAGTCTGGAGACCAGGTCCTGCTACTACCCAGGACCCTGCTGCCAGTGGTAAGCATTATGGGGTGGGAACGCGGGAGGGAGGGGGGATTTGAGAGGGGGAAGCATGTGGAGCCAGCATCCTGCCGCCCTTGCAAACTGGATGCTGCCTTCCCCTTTTCAGTCAGTGCTTTCTCTGACATGCGGTCCTTCCTGGCCACAGCCCCTCTTGATTCACTCAGCGACATGTGGCCTGCCAGCCATTCCCTTCCCTGGTGCGAGAGATTTCAACATCCTGTGCTTGGACGGACAGACAGACTCCTGTGCACTACATGGACTGATGGGCTTGGTGGCCTGTGTGGTCCCGTGGGAATTGCTGCTAAAACTCCCTCCCTGCTTGGAAATAAAGGGTTGCCCCAACCAGCGAATGTTTATGCTGACTCATGCGCAGCCATCTTGGACCTGCCTCTTGTTATGTGTATGCCAGGGGATAGTGCCTAGGTCTGTGCTCTGACATCCTTGGGTGGAACCACACGTGCCAGGCTACCTTAGGAAAGGTGGCAAAGTGGGACCTGAGCTGGACCATGGCTGTGAACTGTTAACTCTGCCTTACTTGAGCTCTTGCATCTTTGCACAGTCGTCTGATTCTGCTTTCTTGAATAGGAAGTTTGGAAGCTGTGCAGAGAATGAGGGATGTGACCCGATATCACTATTCATTGTCACTTGAGATTGGTCCTTAACCTTAGCACCCAAGCATGCACCAATATATTAACTTCATATGGGTATTCCCCCCTCCCCCTCCCCCTCCCATTCCCTCCCTTTCCCTGTTGGATAGGCAAGAAACCGATGCACCAAGGCCAAAGGTCTCCTGGAGAACAGATCTCCACTTTCCACTTGCTTCTTGTTACTCACCAGGTGCTTAGTGCTATCATACTATGCAGTCAAGAAAAGTGCTAGTGTCTGACCAGAGTTAGAGATGTTTTGTGTTAGTATTGTAGCACCAGCAGATTGCTCTGGAACGAGGTGTTCGCCTCTTTGTTCTCTAGTGCAGGACACATAGTTCCAGGCCTGGCTAAAGTCAGACCAAAGGTGATGCCTCAGTGGAAATACCAAGTGGTTGAATGTGGCTTTTGTCTATGGCGCACAGCCTTTTTTAGTCTAGAAACTCATTCCAGTGGATCAGGGTTAAGAAACTTGTGACGTTCCCATCCCATGGGCTTTCAGCCATTATGTCCAGAGATTAATGACAGTTCTAATTTAGCAATATCCGGAGAGCTACAGGTTTCACACTCTGTGTTTATATTAGCCTTGCGCTTAGCTGTCATTACACATAACACACAGGTACGTTGTAGCTTGACATTTGATATTAGGATCCAGTTTCCTGAAAATCTGCCATAAAGGCTAGCTTTAAAAGTGCAAACAGGCCTGGTTGAAGTAAGGAGGCAGCTCATTAGGTTTCGGATCGGTTGGAGCAAGGGCGCTGCAGTGTTTCCTGCAAGTGTCCATTGCCACCTAGAGAAAGCTGGAACAAAGCATACTTCGCCATCAACACAGGTTTACGGTATTTCAGTTTTCTCAAGGCTGCAAGGCTTTGTTGTGTTATTTACAACAAGGTACATAACCTTGCACAGGTTGCTGCTACTTAAAAGAAATTGGAAAGACGTATTACTGCAGAGGTGGAGTGGCATAGATAGCCAGTTAGGGAGGAGGGCTATGGAGACATCGATAGCTATAGGCAAGTCTTAACTGGGAAGAAAAGTCACAGCCGTACTCGAGAACAATTTCACAGTGGATTAAAAAAATATATTAAATTGGCGTTCATTGATACTTGTGCGAAGAACTTTCTGCTGGAAACGGAACCCTCAGGCACTGCCACTCAGCAACAAGCATCACAAAAGTTGCACACCCCCTGCAGTTTTGGATGCTGATTCTGAGCTGACGTTAGTTAGAATTTAAGCTAAACTTGGGAATGTATTGTTAGCTAGCAAGCCCTCCTTAAATGATAAATGTTTAGAAATGAGCATCAAAGGATTCTGTGTTCTTGCTTGCCTACCTGTTGTCTCTCCCTCCCCACCATGGAGTTCACATTTTCACACCTTTGTCATCCATCCATCTATATTCTTCGAGATGCACACAATTTACAAAGGAAGGAAGTAGTTTTCATCTTCTGCAACTTGCCTCTTATGTGATTATCTTGGTACCGATTACCTGAAATGCTAGTTGCCACAGGGTAGCTGTAACTGCAAATACAGTTCTTGTGCTGTGTTTTAACAAATATTTCACAAGCTGAAACGAGGAACCGCAACAGTATGTAGTGCGTGCAGGTGCACAACGGAAGGAAACGATTTCTCGGTTCTGTAGATTTTTAATTTTCTTGAATTTTAACTTACCCCACCCAAGGAAAGGTTGTCATTGCAAAAAAAAAGTCTGTTCATTCCAGTTAGATATAAATCTAAGAAAAAGTAATGGAAACCAAAGGAAATGTGGACTTTCCTGTTTCAGTGGTTTAATTGCAAATTACCTGGATTAGGCCCGAGGGTTCATGCCCGATTTTTAATTGGGGGATTTTAAAAATGACAATGGAGATTGGTTTTAAGCAAGATCAAATTAGAGTGGTGGGGGATAAAAGCTGCTGTAAATACAATCCCTAACACTATAAAGTTAATTCAGGTAAGCAGGACGACTTGTAGCATAAACTTGACACGGGTTTTTAAAAACCATTTGGATTTAAAAAGTGATAATAGGGCTGTTACTTCCCCTGGGCTGATATGGTTAAAGGCAAGGAATTGCTAAAAGCATAGAAGAGGTTCATACATTGTACTAAGTCATAATATGATTTGTTTAGATTTGGATTAAGGGTAGCATGTTGGGTTAACCAGTCACACACCATCTACCTTGTCAGTCTTTCACTGTAGATCCCCACTGGGTTTATGCCATGAGACCTGTATTTTGCTTTGGTGAATAGGTAACAAAAATAATAGCGTATTTTTGGTTCTTGAGGAGAGCTATTTTACCATCTTGTACCTCAAAGTGACAAATAGGGAAGAAAATGGAAATTTGCAATTTGCCTAGCTTGTACAAATCATAGCCTATATATAGGGTTGCTGAGGATATTAATGTCTAATCTGCTCAAGTCCCTTCATTTTTAATTCACCATTTTGACTAATGGGTGACATCCCCGGTGTTTCAGGGTGTGTGTTTGAGATAATTACTGTTTTGATTGGGTTAGCTTGATTTTCTCTTTCCAACTTCTAGTCTTGTCTGATTATATACAGTGAAAATACAGAATTCCACATGTTGGACTCCGCTATCGTTACTCTTGATGTATTGCTGTGGTCGCTAATATAATGTTCTTTTCATTCTGAGGATATTACATGAAAATGTGATTAGTTTAATCACAAGCAGGTTTTTCATGGGAAAAAAAATCAGAAACTTCACACACACACACAAAATTCTGATCCCCGTGTTTTTGACAGCGCCAGGTTCTCTTCCAGTTAATAATTTCTGCGCAATACACAGCCTAGGATGATATAATGTGTGCTACTTTTTTCTACTTCAATCTAATGTCTTGACAATAGAGCCGTAAGAACAACTGCCATGTATCCTTTTAGGCTCACACCCTGAGATGTGGGTATTTATTCCTCTATCACCTTTCCCTCCCTTTAAGTAAGTTTATTTAGCTAAGCCATGAAATCTACAACTTGCTTCCTGGGCCAAATCAGCTCAAATGCGGTAATCTTTGATAATATTTTGCACCAGTGCATTTGGGGAGTTGAAAAAATGGATTATATACATTATTAAAAGAGCACAGAAAAATATCTGCCTAGATAATACTGAGCTAATTGGAGTAATAGTCTCAACACAGCCTAATAATAGCTATTAATTTATCGAGCTCAATACAGCCTAGCCATAGCTAGGCCAGTTTGGAAAGCTGTCCTCCCAGTGGACATTCCATCATCACCCAGTTTCTTCTGCAAGTCAGAGGGAAAGCCAATGCACATTGCTTGGTGGGGGAAATCTGACTTTCCTTCCCCAGGTCTGTTTTTAGCAGCAATCAACCCCTGCTACCAAATTAACGGTTCTGTTAACTTCCATGCATTTCGAACAGGGGAGTGGTGGAGAATTCTTTTCCAATTAATTTCTTCCCCTTCCCCTATTCTGGTGATAGTAGTGTGGATTTAGCTTGTTTGGGATTGGGAGATGTTTTTTCTTGGGAGGGCATGAATGAAAACATTGCTCCTCCTAACGGGGATACCCGATTTGTATAGACACAAAGCAGCCTACCAGAACTTTGTGGGGCGTTAACTTATTCTTTAAATGTGTGTGTCATTTCTGGCAGTTTTTTCAGTTTCTTCCCCAATCAATAAGACATTTTTATTTGAAATGCCCACAACAATGCAGAGATCTTGGGTTACAATCAACAAGTGAACTTGCAAGTCAGTGTGCAAGTAGTTGTTGACTTACAGCTACAGTTGGGACCTGAATTTCTGTTGGCTAAGTGATTAAGTGAGGCATGCCTGATTTTACAACCATTTTTGCCACAGTGAAGGGGAAAAAAATGACTGCAGACATTAAGTGAATCGTGGTCATTAAGCTAATCTGGCTTCCAGCATTGATTTTGCTTTGTTAAAAGCTGGCTAGGAAGGTCCCAAATGATCACATGACACACACCCCCGGGAAGCTACAAGCATCGTAAACACATGCTGGTTGCCAAGTGACTGAATTTTGGTCACATGACGAGATGCTGTGATGGTTGTAAGTGCAAGGACCAATCCTAAATCCCCTTTTTCAGTAATGTTGTAACTTTGAACTGTTACTAAATGAATGGTTGTAAATTGAGGATTACCTGTACATAACGTATTGGGAACGATGCATTGGTATGAAAAGATAGCAGGGCAGGAGTTTTTAATTGGCATGGCTACCTCATCCCTCCAATTTCAAACTTGCTTAGATTAGAACGTGTTACCTTAATAGTGACATTTGCAGGTTTCCCTTTCCTATGTTTATTTCTGCCTGCTGCTTGTAAGCACCTTAGGTGGTTTAATCATGTTGTCCCATGAGCAAGCAGCATTTCCACAGGAGCTTTCAATCTTCTGAACCACATGCTTATTTTATACGGTCAAAACATTTAAAAGCAAAGAAGAGCAAGGTAGAAGTTGTCTTTGCAGAAGCAACTATCATTCTTTAGCAAAACTTGCTGTGTTAATTTTAACATGCCGTTTCTTTTTTTAAGGGATCGTTGGTAACCATTGGTTACTTTCCAATTTCCATCTGCAATAAACAATAACCGATAGAAGCAGCATGGATATTTGGGCTGAATGTTTTGTTAAAGATCAGTACATATTAACACATCTCCACCCTTTATTCACCACCATTTTTTTCCAAACTCCATCCTGAAAAGGTCTGATAAGAAATGGTGAAGAGTGAAGAGAGTTGAGGAAATTTGTTTCTCAACTGTCTATCTAACTTGCCATTTAGGAGTCCGAAAGGGTCTCTGGCTGTATTTTTTAAGAGCACTTAAAACATAAGACACTAGGTGTGTTCACAAAACCCTTTAACCCAGAGTAAAGCAAGCCACGGTTGGCTCAGTCCAGGATTCGAACCACAACTTCCTGTTAAGTCTTTATGCTGGCAGTATTCCCCAGAGATTTTTCCCCATTTCCCTAGCCACCAAATTACATTTCTTGCACCAGATTATTCCCTCCTATGCCCTCAATTTGAGTAATACTGTTGTTTTCTGAAGGAAGTTTTCTGAAGTTTTATTGCTTCCTTGATGAGCTTATTCATCACACTTGGTATCTTTTCAAACTTCCCTATTTTGAAGTACAGATTATATCCCAAGTTTCTCTTTTGATTTCCTGACTTTGTTCAGCTTCCTTTTAAGCTGTCTGTTCATTTTTTTAAAAAAAACAAGTTTTTCCTTTTTGAAAATAAATATGTAAACATCACGGAAGTCACTTAGGATAGTGAATTTGCTCCTGTCGTGCTATAGAGCAGTGGTCCCCAACCTTTTGGGCACCAGGAACCGGTTCCATGGAGAGCTTTTCCGTGGAACAGAGGGGGTGTGATTTCACGTGCTACCTGCATCCCATGGATGGGGCTTCGCTTGTTCACACGGCCCAGTTTCTGGCATGCCACAGCCCAGTGCCGGTCCACGGGCCGGGGGTTGGGGAGCCCTGCTATAGAGCTAACAGAATTCAGACTGCTGCCATGCTGCTCCAACTATGACAGAAAAGGCATCCCTCTCTCTTGGTTCTCTCTTACTTCAGTACCTGGATCATATATGGTCTTTGTGCCCCGACTGGTGTATCTGCTGGTCTAGATCGATCTTTGGTCTTCTGAGTAAGTACAAGGTCCTCTTGTCAAATCTGACCTGCAGAGGTTTTTTTTTTGCATAACTGAAAAATGCTAAAAATACAAATCTATTCATAAAGGTCGCTGCTGTGTTCATTGCGAGGCAGTTTTTGAAAAGGAAAAAAAAAAATCCGTAATCTGTTAGCAGCAGAAGAGAGAAAAAATTGAAGGTGGCCACGAAATGGTAACAGATGGAAGTCTGCAGTGCAAGATTATTGCCACCCACTCCCTTGGGAAGTGCAAACGGGCCTATTCGCTCGTTTTCAAGGGTGACAGAACAAACGGAGTTAACTCAGATGACAAAAGCTAGAAAAAAAATTAAAAAAAAAAAATTGCTGAGTATCCATTTGCCAAGTTACAAACTGTAGATATCCTGCATGTTTGACCAGACTCTTATTTATGTGAACTCAGAACTGGCCAGACTCCTTTGAAACTTACCGTCTGAATGTCTATGGAGATTCTCAGACATCCAGGTCCTGGTTGTCCCAAAGGTGCTTTTTCAAGAGGCAACTGGACTTTCTGGTTTTTGTTTTTTCCTTTGAAGATGTTTCTTCGCTTCTCAGCCAAGAAGCCTCTTCAGCTCTTTTTCAGGGACAGAGCTGAAGAAGCTTCTTGAATGAGAAGCGAAATGTCTTCCAAGGGAAAAACAAAAACCAGAAAATCCAGTTGCCTCTTGAAAAAGTATATTTGGGATTACTATCTGAAAATGGTAAAACCAAACCAGAGTGCCATATGCAGCAAAGTAACAGATGAATGAAAAACGAAGGTGTTTTCTGAGCCACAGTATTTGCAAAAAAACAACAACCCAATAAGCTGAAGCTAATTTAATTTTTATCGTGCTCATCTAGACTAGTATTTCTCAACCTTAGCCATTTTAAAATGGGTGGACTTCCAACTCTCAGAATACCCCAGCCAGCATGGTCCACATAAAGTCGTCGAGGTTGAGAAACACTGATCTAGACCCTACTCAAGGTATACAAGCAAGCCTACTCCTCCTCTAGCACCACTTAGGCTCTCGCTTCAGCAGAAACTACCCCTAGGTTAATGTGTCAACTTGCAGTCAGCTCCACAAATGGAGCCACTAGTGCTGGCTCTCATCCAAGGTCTCTCGCCTTCTAGCCGAACGCAGCCTCTAGCTTCTCTCCTGGCAAAGAGTACCACTCATTCAGGAGATCTGACTCTCAATCATTTCCTTCTAGAACCAGACTCCAGAGGGATTTTTTTTTGGGGGGGGGGGGAATGAGCCAAGGTGGTGCAGTGGTTAGGGTGCAGTACTGCAGCTACTTCAGCTGACTGCTAGTTCAGCAGATCAGTGGATCAAATCTCACCGGCTCAAGGTTGACTCAGCCTTCCATCCTTCCGAGGTGGGTAAAATGAGGACCCAGATTGTTGGGGGCAATATGCTATTTAGTATACTCTCTTTGGTGGAAGCCGCCCAGAGTCCTCGGAGAGTGGACGGCATAGAAATACGAATAATAATAATAATAATTAATAAAATAATAATAATAATAATAATAATTAATAAAATAATAATAATAATAATAATAATAATAATAATAATAATAATGAAAAAATAAATAAACTGCCACTCACTTGGCCATTACGTTTAAAATAAATTGCACTTTAATAAGAAAAAAGCCAACTCTGGCACAACAGCTCTGAAAATTCGGATTGCTTAAGGGAGCCCCGCGTGACTTCAGCGCCGCTCCTCCAGCCAAGGTTCAGAAGGCATCCCAGGAAAAGGTCAGAACCCACCTCGATCCCCAGGGTTAAAAAGGCCCAAACCTGGGGTAAAGGGGTGGGGTGGGTGGGGCTGTGTAAAATCCTCATTTGCACCCTGGCTGGACTCGGCAGTCAGAATATGATACAGCCACTCAACTCTGGGCAAGATATTCCTCGCTGGAATCTTTGGTTTCGTCCTTCCGGAAGCAGTGACGGGGTGGGGCTCCTGTCCCCGTGCCACTGTTGTCGGATATGCATCATGTGGTGTGCCGCATGCCCTTCTCAGTCCCAATGAACACAGTGATGTTGGTGTAGAGAGGGTGGAGTTCCTTGGAAAGCAGCTGATACTCCAGGGTGTTCATGCCGTCTTGTTTCCAGGTTCTCCTCGTCTTGGCCAGCAAGTTAAATCTGCAGGAGACATTGGGAAGAATTGATGCCTTAGCTCAGTAATGGCTAATATTTTTTTCCTCGGGTGTTAAAAGTGCACGCGCGTGCCTACACCCATAATGCAGTGCCCCCTTGGCACGCCCCCCCCGCACATGCGTGTGCAACCCCCTTGCACAGGTGTGTGCAAACCCCCCCCCGCACTCCCCCACCCTCCCGCGCATGCATGTGGGACCACACACACACACACACACACACACACACACCATTTTGGGCCTAGCAGGCCTCCCTGAAGCCTCTGGAGGCCAGAAACAGCCTGTTTCCAGACTTCCGGTAAGCCTGTTTTTTCTCCCTTTCCAGGTTCTGGAGGCTCCGGAGCTTTCCTGGAACGTCCAGGAGGGTGAAAACAGCCTCCCCTGGCCTTCCGGAGGCCGGAAACACCCTGTTTCCGGACTTCCGGGAGGCCTGTTTTTTGCCCTCCTCAGGCTCTGGAAGCTGTCTTGGAGCCTCCGGGAGGGTGAAAATGGCCTCCCCCGGCCCTCCAGAGCCTAGAAACGGACTGTTTCTGGATTTCCGGTAGGCCCATTTTTCACCCTTCCAGGCCTCCATGTGAGACCTCTACTTACCTGGCATCCAAAATGGGCCACGTGGAGACTCCTGTGAGGGGAGGGGCGGCATGGGCATGCGCGTGTGTCTCCCACAGGCGCAGCAGAGACCCGAAAATCAGCTGGCCTGCGGGAAGCGCGTGTGCATGCACGGTGGAGCTGATCTAGGGCGACGACTCGCGTGCCCGCAGAAATGGCTCCACATGCCACTTGTGGCACGTGTACCATAGGTTCGTCATCACGGCCTTAAGCTTCTCCTCCTCTCTCCCCAAGAAGACTGGACAGCCGTTTGACATAAGGTCTCTTGCCTTGAGCAGGGGGTTGGAGTAGAAGACCTCCAAGGTCCCCTCCAGCCCTATGATTCTATGACTTCTAAGAGCTTCCCGTATTTACAAATTAAGAAGCTTTATGCATCCTCTATCACAAATTCCTAAGGCTTTTAACAGTTTGCAAGAAAAGGCAGGAACAGAAGCGTTCATTTTAAGCAATAAATCCGGAAACAGTCATGTCAGTATTTCCCTGCCCGCCTCCAAAGACAACTGTTCTTGATCTGAAAACAGATCGCAGCTGGAGTTAAGGAACAAAGAAGGAAAGGAGTGAGGGATACAGGAATCGGTGGCTAGGAAATGGGAGAATTGGTACAGGTAGTCCTCGTTAAGTGACCATAATTGGGACTGGCAACTCAGTCATTTAAATGATGTGGTCACTAGGTGAAACCATGACTGTTTATCTTTTTTCAGCTTTACTTTTTTTTTTTTTAGACCCATAAAAGATTGTAAATGTGAGGATTAGTCATAAAGTTACTGTTTTCTTACCATTGTAACTGTATCATCACTGTATTATCACTGAGCCGTGGTGGCGCAGTGGTTAGAATGCAGTATTGCAGGCTAACTCTGCCCACAGCCAGGAGTTCGATCCTGACCAGCTCAAGGTTGACTCAGCCTTCCATCCTTCCAAGGTCAGTAAAATGAGAACCTGGATTGTTGGGGGCAATAGGCTGACTCTAAACCGCTTAGAAAGGGCTGTAAAGCACTGTGAAGCGGTATATAAGTCTAAGTGCTATTGCTATAACTGTGAACAATCACTAGACTAGGCAGTCACTAAACAAGGATTACCTTTATTGGTACAGACAAAGAACTGAAGAGGGAAAGTAACTGGGGCAAAACAACAAACCGGACCTATAGATAGAAGGGACTCTTCCACATCGCAAAGGACACAGAAAGATGGCTATAGGGTTACTGCTTTTAGAACCTGACAGATAGATGATTACTACCAATTCTATTACTATAGACAGAACAGACAAGGAAGATGAAAGTTTTAAATTTACTTAGTTTTACATTTGCTCTTCTAAAGGCTATAGGTTTCTAGTCCATATTATTTTGCAGAAGAAAAGCATTCTGGCAAGGTCTGTTCAGCAAGAAATATATTAACAATCAAGGGAGACTGTTGAAAAACATCTGTCTGTGAGTCTTGACTACACTCTACTTCCTTGCCCTTCCATTTTTCTGCAGATTTCTTCACGGTGTCAGTTTATCCTTATGCAATACTTCAATCCTCGACACGCTGACAACTTCCCATTAGAGAGCACGGATTTGAGAATAAATGAGCAACTGACCAGTTCACTTGACTGCTACATCTACACAACAAAATTGTTCTCTGAAAGTTACTCACAGTGGTACCTATAAGGTAAAGGTAAAGGTTCCCCTTGCAATATGTACTAGTCGTTCCCGACTCTAGGGGCCGGTGCTCATCTCTGTTTCAAAGCCGAAGAGCCAGCGCTGTCCAAAGACGTCTCCATGGTCATGTGGCCGGCATGACTAAACGCCAAAGGTGCACGGAACGCTGTTACCTTCCCACCAAAGGTGGTCCCTATTTTTCTACTTGCATTTTTTACGTGCTTTCGAACTGCTAGGTTGGCAGAAGCTGGGACAAGTAACGGGAGTTCACCCCCATTACGTGGCACTAGGGATTCGAACCGCTGAATTGCTGACCTTTCAATCGACAAGCTCAGCGTCTTAGCCACTGAGCCACTGCGTCTCTTATAGTGTGGTACCTATATAGTGGTACCTATAGTGGGTCTATATCCAGGCCCAGAAGATTTTGCAAATGTCATGGCTGTTATGGACAGAAGAATGACAGAAGAAAAGAAAAAGAAGAGGGGGAATAGTATGGAACACGTGAACTGCACTTGATGGCAGGAGCAGTTTCCGTCTACAAATCCTTCTTAAATATTTCTTTCTGCTCACCTCTTGGGATTCTGTTCATTGCCCTTGTCGTGTCCATGTTTGATCATGCGATAACGGCCATACTGAATAGACGGGCGAGAGATCACCATTCCACTTAGGGCTACCCTGCAGGAGAGGGAGGATAAATATTAGCAGAAGCTCGCAAGTGATCGCAACAGGCATGGCTGCTTCTAGAATCAAAGATATAGTCAAGGGATTGCCCCATTACCACACTCCAGATGGAAACTGGCTTTTTAACCTGCATAGGAAGAATGGGAGCAAACAGACAAAACAAACAGACAAACACAAGTGTTTCAATATCTCGGGCTGCCACAGTGGTGGAATTCATTTTTTTTTTTACTACCGGTTCTGTGGGCGTGACTTGGTGGGCTTGACAGGGGAAGGATACTGCAAAATCCCCATTCCTTCCCTACTCCTGGGGGAAGGATATTGCAAAATGTCCATTCCCACCCCACTCTGGGACCAGCCAGAGGTGGTATTTGCCAATTCTCTGAACTACTCAAAATTTCTGCTACCGGTTCTCCAGAACCTGTCAGAACCTGCTGGATTTCACCCCTGGGCTGCCACAAAGAAGAGGGGGTCAGGTCAAGCTATTCTCCAAAGTACCCGAGGGCAGGACAAGAAGCAGTGGGTGGAAACTAATCAAGGAGAGAAGCAACTTAGAACTAAGGAGAAATTTCCTGACAGTGAGAACAATTAATCAGTGGAACAACTTGCCTCCAGAAGTTGTGAATGCTCCAACACTGGAAGTTTCTCAGAAGATGTTAGATAACCATTTGTCTGAAGTGGTGTAGAGTTTCCTGCCTAAGCAGGGGGTTGGACTAGAAGGTTCCTTCCAATTCTGTTATTCTATTCTATTTGTTGCCTTAATTGCCTACGTAAAGGAGTCTCACTTGAAAGTAGGAATACATCTTCTATTATTTTTTACTGACTTCTTAATACGGACGATTAATGAGTGGTTGGGGATTGAGTTGCGGTGGCGCAGTGGTTAGAGTGCAGTACTGCAGGCTACTTCTGCTGACTGCCAGCTGCCTGCAATTTGGCAGTTCAAATCTCACCAGGCTCAAGGTTGACTCAGCCTTCCATCCTTCCAAGGTGGGAAAAATGAGGACCCAGATTGTTGGGGGCAATAGGCTTGACTCTGTAAACTGCTTAGAGAGAGCTGTCAAGCACTGTAAAGCGGTATATAAGTCTAAGTGCTATTGCTATTGTCCTTCCTTGGACTAATTGCTTCCAGCCCAGATTGCAATGGACCTGTCAATAAAAGTCATACCTGACGGCGATGTCATCATCTTCACCACCCCAGCCCCAGTAGTTGTTAGGAAATCCGTTCATCTTCATATATTGCTCTGGACTAAGTGCCGAAACTCCTCCAAAATACGTCTTGTAGGGAAGCCTGCCAAGAAGAACGGTGAAGGAGAACATTTGCGTACAAGAGGCAGCATCCGTGCAACAAGCAGAATAGTTCTGAAAACTTAAAACGGGCACAGAAAACTGTGGGGCTGACATTCCTATCCCAGCTCACAATTTTGTTAGCGAGAAAGTTCATTGAGAGCTGGTTCCCACCACACGGATAAAAGGGAAAGGCCTTGCATTTGTACCATTTGGGGCTTTCGAGACAGTCTCATCATACGCTACCAATCGTAGACAGCACCTGAGTGTTTCCCTATTTTGAGATTGATCGTAAAATGGATAGGCTGATACTCCTTATTCCAGGACATCTAAAAGTTCCCTCCTCCGCTTGTTTGATGGAAAGCAGCTGCCTTTCCTCTGCTAATCAGACAAGCCAATATAGTCAATAAGATTTCCCATCTAACGAGGCGTTGTTTTCATCACTTTTCCTCTAGAGTTCAAGGCTCTACTGATGGTTCCTATGCCACCAATTTAACAATCTAGAAACTGCGGCTGGTTCAAAATATGGTAGCGCAGGCAGTTTCGAGAGGCCCTCGGCGTACATGGCTCTGCAAGCTGCACTGGTTGCCGGTATTTTTCTGGTTGCAAATGAAGGAGTTGGTGAGCATTCGTGAGACTGCCTCACCCGCCTATTAGATCTGGAAGAAGAGGCACTTTACAGATCTAGCGGCTAAGGAATATACCGTATTTTTCGGAGTATTAGACGCACCTTTCCCCCCCCCTAAAAGGGGGTGAAAATTTAGGTGTGTCTTATACACCGAATGTAGCCCCGCCCACCCACTGGCCCCCACCCTTTGGCCTCTCCCTCCCAGCAGTTTACCTCCTTGCAAGCAAACAGCAAGAAAAAAACAGCTCCTTTCAGCTTCAGCACAGCCTAATTAGCACAAGTTGATTGGATCGGACTTCCGACGCTCAGCTAATTTGCTCTCAGCTGTTTTGCACTCTGCTGCTTGCTGCAAAGAGGTAAATTGCTGGAGCAGATTTTTTTTTCCCCCTTGTGCTAATCAAGCTATGCTGAAAACGAAAATGAAAGTAAAGCAGGCTGTTTGTTGTAACGAGGCAAAATTGCTCAGAGGCAGAAGCAGAGAGAGATTTCTTTTTCTTCTTTTCCTCACCAAAAAAGGTAGGTGCATCTTATACTCTGGTGCGTCTTATACTCCGAAAAATACGGTAATCTGGCGGGACCAGGAGAGGAGCCTTTTCAGTTGTTGTACCTGCCCTGTGGAACATGCTCCTTGCAGAGATCAGCTTGACCCTAACACTCTATTGGTGTTTTTGCAAGGTCCCGAGTTCACGGCTATGTTCCCGAATTTGGGGGCTGGATTGTCAAAAATCCATTTTCATGGGAAGCCATATAAAGTGAAAAAGAATCAAGAAAAAGAAATAAGCTGGGAAACAATGACTGCCAGCAGGTCCATTTTATGGTTGAGCAAGGATTTTAAACCCAGATTTTCTTGGCCTTAAGTCACTCAAATTGCACCCTATTTCCAAAATAGAAATGGAAAGAAATAAAAAAAAAAAGGAAAGAAAGAAATGAAATAAGCTGGGGAAACAATGACTTCCAGCCACTAAATTCTATGGCTGAGGAAGGATTTAAACCCAGGGTTTCCCAGGGTTTTAATCACTCAAATTGCACCTTATTTCTAGATGGAAAGTTGAAAGAAAGCTCCCTTTCTGAATACCTATTTTTTCCCGAAAAGAGTATTAAGAACAGGGAAGGGGAAGCAGCTACATATTTAGGAAAGAAATATCACTAGCCTTAAGCTTAAGCTTACTTGTAGCCAAACTTGTCCATGGCAACAGCCACATGTTTCGGAAATTGATCGCACGTATAAATATTTCGATCATCCTCCGGAATGAGATCTACATCGTGGAAGAATATGCAGTCCCAATCCTCGTCTTTCATCGCTTCCTTGAAGCCCACATTCAAAAGCTTGGCCCGATTAAAAGTATAACTTTCAGTCTGGGAAAAGAGAGGATAACCAAAGAATTGGCATGGATAAAGCAACAGCCATTAGGCATTGTTATCAGATCAGCCGCCTATCCATCGGCCACATTTCTACAAGAACCAGGCCATTTTAGACCAGTTTCATGCTTACGGCATTCCACTTCACAGCCTGACACTATTGGCCGCAGCCCAGATTACACAGATCATCCTTCCTCTCTTCAAACGTAACTAGAAGAGGTGGTGCCTTAGTACTCAACTGCTTTGAATTTGGGACTCAACGCATTTTGATGTGAAAACTTTGTCCCGGTACTCATTATTTGTTTAGTACTCAACACACAAGCTAGAACTTGTCACTGTCAGTTGCCTTGTGACTCACTATATTATTCCTTATGGGAAAAATCTGTTTGGCACTCATCATTTTTGGTACTTATTGTGCCTCCCAGAATCAATTAACATTGAGTACCAAGGTACCACTCAGAGGTGGCATTCAGCCGGTTCGAACAGGTTCGGGCGAACCGGTAGTGGCGACTACGGGTGGGCCTGCCCACCTGCCCTGGCCAAATGCTGTCCTATTTAGTCACATTTTCGAGGCCAGGCACATGCGCGGAAGGCGTGCGCTGAACAAAGCGCATGCACGAAAGGCTGGGCACATACATGGAAGGCACGTGCAAAGCGAGCGTGCGCGCAGCTAACCAGTGGTATGAATATTGGAAACCCACCGCTGGTACCACTGTACTAGATAGTGGTCACACCTTTATTTTCAGTTCCTAGTCCCAGTTCTCCTCTGTTTAAAATTTGGATGTATAATCTTAATTTTGATTCTGGGTTTCCCTTGGAGTCCTTGCTTAGTTCTAGTTTCTTTAACTAAGTTGTTAAAAGTTCTGCACAGCAGAAAAGCATCACAACTTTGGGGTTTAGAGGAGTAACTCCTGCAAACTTCTGCTATTACTTCTCATTGCGGCCTAATTTTATACAAGCAGCTTTAGGTGAAAGCTTGTTTCCAACTGTCAAGTCCTTCAAGGCTGAAAACTCAGGAAACGGTTGGATTTCTAGAACAATCTTTACAGCTAGTAAGACAGAAAACTGGCCAAGGCAATTTTCCAGATTAACTTATACCTAGCACGGTGTTTCTCAATCTTGGCAGCTTTAAGATGTATGGACTTCAACACCCAGAATTCCCCAGCTAACATTTTAAAGCTGCCAAAGTTGAGAAACGCTGAACCTAGCAAAATTAAAGCTGAGTTATTAATCTCCTTTTCACACTTCCTCTCTGCCCAGCAAAGAAGGAATTTTAGAGCCGTGGTAGCGCAGTGGTTAGAATGCAGTACTGCAGGCTACTTCTGCTGACTGCTGGTTGCCTGCAATTTGGCAGTTCAAATCCCACCAGGCTCAAGGTAGATTCAGCTTTCCATCCTTCCGAGGTCGGTAAAATGAGGACCCAGATTATTTGGGGGCAATAGGCTGACTCTGTAAACTGCTTAGAGAGGGCTGTGAAGCGGTATATAAGTTTAAATGCTATTGCTATTCTTGGTAATGGTCCTCCCTCCCTCCTCCGTATTACCAGGTGGGAATGTTCTGGTGGACATTCCATCAGAACAGCCTCCTTCCCACTGACTGAGGCACAGAATCCTGGGCCACAGGTGTAGCCCATACATCGAACTGGAGACTGCGACTGCCAGTTTTCCACAACGGGAAAAACGGTGACGACTCTGCCTACTACACATCCCTGCTCCCCACTTCCTTGCTTTCATCCCGAACGCTTGTCTCCTTTCAAGAACTGTGCTGACAAATGTAGGAGAGTTTGTCCCCCAACTGAACCAATGCCATACCTGATGGATGATATAGATGCCATAGCTGAGCTGCTGTCGTTGCAGGAAAGGGTGCAAATAATACAGCAGGTACTTGAGGTGTTGCTCCCGATTACGGTGGGGAATGATGACAGCTGTTTTGTGAGTGGCGTCACAGTCAGGGGGACGGTAACGCCCCCCTTTCGTTACATAGGGATTCCTCCGTAGGATACCTTCAAGCGTCAATCCCAAGGGAAGCGTCACTCGAATGGGCCCTCCTGCAGGCGAGCAGAGATGTATTAGTCCGTTTCTTTCCTACTGCCCCACAGATCAGTGAATTAGAGCAGTATTTTCCAAACTTGGCAACTTTAAGATGGGCGGACTTCAATTCCCAGAATTCCTAGCCAACACACCAAGGAAGAAAATGGGTCAGGCTGCAGCAGGTTTGAGGCTTCCTATCCTCTCTTTGAACCAGCAGACTCAATGGCCCAATGTCAACATATGAGCGTCTGGGCTCTTTTTTTCCTTCTAAATAAGGCGTACCAATATTCTATTCTGTGCCTGAAAAATAACCCAGGTCCGAGGCAGAAAGCATAGAAGGGTTGGGAGGAGTCTTCTTTACGCAGACCTTGATAAGAGTAATTCCAGCAGGGCTCTTCCTGTGCAAGCTTCTCGTGGTCTATTGGCTGTACTACCTGCCTCTCCCTCCACCTTCTTCTTCTCCAACCCCCATACCTGCCCTTTCAACAAAGCAACCTTTACACTTAGCCAGCCCTGAGTATAGTCTAGAACTATGGCTTATTTTCAAGGAAGCTGGTGTTTCCTCTGCCACGCACTTAAGCCTTGCCACAAAAACTCAAATTCCAGGTCCCAAAGGTTATGAGAACTGATTATCGCAGAGTTTTGGTTCGCTTACCAAGAAAAGGAGAGACTTCGGGGCAGTAGGGAAGTTCCTCGGGGGGCAGAGGAGGCCGAGCAATCAGGCTGAGGTTGGCGTAGACATCCCCCGGCAGTGACGCGTTGGGGAAGCCGCTCAGCATAGTCAATGTGCCCCCTTTGCAAAAAATGCCTAAGAAATAAGCAACGCGTTTCCGGTAGCCCTCGCGGTACAGCAGGGCCATCACCACCAGCTGCACCCCCAGGAAGAGCAGCAGGTAGCGGCCACGCATTTGTAGCATGGCGGCGCAGAGCCAAGATCATCTGTCCATGGTGTCCCTGGGCTGGAATGCTGGGGCCGCAATTAGGAAGGTGGAGGAAAACCAACCTGTTGGGAGTTGAAAAGAGGGAATTAGAGAGTTCACTTTCCAGAATCACCCGTTAAAAATGGCATCCACGTTTAAAGAAAATAAAGGTTGCTCCCTACTGAAGCACTCTCAGATTTAAACATATATAAATTATTCATACACACACACATACACATATATACATATACACATACACACAAATATACATATACATACATAGATACACATACACACATATCTCTATGTATATCTATGTACTCTGTTTCTTCGAAAATAAGACCCAACTGGAAAATAAGTCCTAGCATGATTTTTCAAGATCCTCGTAATATAAGCCCTACCCCAAAAATAAGCTCCAGTTAAGATTGTCAGCCAGATGGGTGCATTTAGTATGTATTTCCCCCCAAAAAAGACCTAACCAGAAAATAAGCCCTAATGTGCCTTTTGGAGCAAAAATTAATATAAGACCCAGTCTTATTTTTGGGAAAACAAGGTATCTATTTCTATATCTCTATATATCTAATCTATCTGTATCTGTATCTTATCTATATCTAATCTATATCTATCTAATCTCTCTCTCTGTGGGGGGGGGGAGAGAGGGGGGGATGGGTGGAAAGACAGTAATTCTCCTTGTATGATTGGGTCCTTGACAAGGCGAAGGGGTTTGTGTGGGTAAGTGAAGCATTCGACAAGCTAAGCATGATTTTCAAGAACACCCTCCCCCTCTGCCTGAAAAGTTTTCTATCAGTGTGTGCCACTTGCTCTGACATATGCCGGTGAAACATGGACATTAACCTCACAATCAATACAAAAGCTACAAGTGGCCTCCAAGAGGCACGGAAAGATACATGCTTGGCATCACAAGACAAGATAGAACGACCTGCACATAGATTAAAGAACAAACAAAAGTATACAATATCATCAAGAGAGTAAAAGAATGGAAACGGAAACGGGCCGGTCACATAGCAAGAAGAACTGACGGCAGATGGACCAAAGCAGTCAAAGAATGGATCCCACCTGATAAAAAGAGTCCACGAAGGAGACCCAAAACAAGATGGATCGACAACATCAGCAAGTATTGTGGGCCCAATTGGCAAAGGAAACTCAAAGACCATATTGGTTGGAAACATGCGGAAGAGGCCTTCCTGCTGCAATGGATGGACAATGGCTAAAATGAGGATGATGATATACTGTAATTAAGCCTCAATCAGAAGAGACGACTGCAGCACATGCTCGCATCACCCAAAAACAGATTCCCTCCTCCCACTTGCAAATTAATTTTTCTGAGGAGAAAATTTATGGAGATTTGAGCATTTCATTGTCTTCTTTAACTGGCCCTAGTGTTCTGACCTAGGCTTCCTTAGACAGCATGAAGCAAAGTCTTAATCCTGGTAAAACCTCTTTTATTAACACAACTGTGAATTCGGTTCATTCGGTCAACAAGGCTTTGGCAAACAGTCTTTCAGAAGAACGTTTATCAACCCCCACCTTATCTCACTTGGAACGCTGCCAGAGAACCGACTTCCAAATGCAGAGCAAGGCCAAACTTGGCACTGAACAGAACTTTCTAATCTTGAAAGGAGATGAACTAATTGCTTCCTGCAAAAGCCCACATCCCGTTTGCTCCTCTTTTATGTCCTATGGGAGGGGCCAATCATCTCTAAGATGAGGCCTTACTCCCGAGTCTACCCTGCTTTCTGAATTGTTCTTGTCTTCTGGCAGCTCTGCACATGCACACACTGGGAACAGGCTCCAGCTGTTCCTCTGCCTCACTGCTGTCTAACTCCCTCTCTGCCTCCAATGCAGAGCCCTCATCGGAGCTTTCCCCAGCCCTCAGGACTGGCCCAAGTTCCTCCCCAACCTCCTCACTGTCTGACTCTGCTGCCAGCTCCACTGGCCACCGGCGGGTCACAACACCTAGTTAAAACCCTGGATTTGTATCAGATATCTACTCCAGTTTGGACTTCAATAATACAATGTCCTTTATTCTGCAGTTCCTATCCTTGGGATTCATGCTGCAATCCCAGTCCATCCTTAGAAGAAGCAGTAATATGTTACCGATGAGTTGAAATCTCCTAAGAGCACGCTCAAGGGAAGAAGCACGCACATGGCTGAAGTGTCTTCCTGCTTTGTCAAATGCAAAATGCCCACAGGAAAAGAGAGGAGTGTGTAAACGGAAAGACCAACACATTATTGCAAATATTGGGGGGGGGGAGAGGAGATGCTAAATGGCAGAGGAACAGAAAACCTTAGTTCTTTTGGGGGTCATATTTCCTAGTGCCTTACTTTGTACAGTCTAGATTGGTTTCATTCTGGATTTCCCCAAGTTGCTGTTTGGGTTCTTTAGGACAGGGATGTCAAACTCAAGGCCGGGGGGCCGGATCTGGCCCGCGGGGTGCTTAGATCTGGCCCGTGGGGCCGCCCTGGAAACTGCAAAGGACTGACCCGTGGTGCCTCTGCCAGAGAAAACGGAGCTCGGGGGGGCCGCCCGCAACACTCCAGAGCTCGGTTTTTGCTGGCAGAGGGATGCAGGAGGCAGTTCGCAGCCGAAAACAGAGCTTGAGAGCCCGTTTTTTGCTGGCAGAGTGCTTGGGCTATCACAGGTGCCCCCGACACCAGTGACGTTGAGCTGGCCGCGCCCACCCCGGCCCCCTGAGGTCAAACATAACCCTGATGCGGCCCTCAATGAAATCAAAGCTTAACACCCCTACTTTAAGGATGAGCCCTTCCCTACAAAGCTCTTAACGTCAATCCTTGTTTACCCAACTGCAGGAGCCCCGGGACACGACAAGGTTTCTACTCAAAGGACTGGATTGCAACACAGAAGGAGGAAGGGAAATTCCTTGGCTGCCAGCATCACTGTTGTTTTCCTATTCAGCCCAAAGAGACTTACTAGGATTATCTGGTTACACCTACCCTACTGGACACAGGACAGGTGTTCTTGACATCATGCCAGTTTGCAACAATTAAGAAGGAACAAGGAAATGGCAGGACAGATTTCTGAGTAAGACGTCATAGGATTATGTGGGGAGCAAGGGGAACGAGTCTGTCTAATAGGGCTTGTTCCCTTGGAAAGAATATTACCTGTAGAAAGAGTTTGCTATAGAAAGCTTGTCAGCTGTTAGGAGAGCTCTCACACAACTCCTGCCTCTAAACCTCTATTAAGAAAGCAGCTGTGTTCCAAACTTAGTAAGGGACTTAGCATACGAAGAAACTTCTTTAATTCCAACGAGATCCTTTTTCATCTTCAAAAATTGCTATACTGTCCCAAGCTATACTTCTATAGAATGTTTCACTCTTGTCTGCTTTTAGTGGGTTTTTTTAAAAGTAATATTCCATCGTTAATATACAAATACATCATTTCCTTCATAACTGGCAAAAAAGAGAGCAGAAACTGATTTTATGGTTGGTATGCAAATACAGAAAATTATTTGCTTCTAATTAAGAATGTACAGTATATACTGTATTACATAACAGCTTTTCATCTTATTTCCTATTGGGAAACAGTAGCTTTTCATTCATTAGCTATTTATTTGACAGTCGAGATAAACTTTACCCTGCCTGCGTCATATGCGTCAAGTCATTTGGAACATGAATGCAAAATAAATTCCACTTTCACAGACATCCTTTTGGAAACGGCAAATCCACTACTTGAAATGGTGTAGTTAATGAGTAATTTTTGAAGCCCAAATTGCTGTGAAGTATGTTGGGTGAAAAAAATCACTTCAGATCCTGCAGGGATGTGGATCTCTCTCTCTCTCCCCCTCCCTCTCTTTTCTCCCCCCCTCTCTCTCCTACATATAATCTTAGTTCATGCCCTACAAAAAGGAATGGAGGGTTATAGCCAGGTAAAAAGGTAAAGGTTCCCCTCGTACATATGTGCTAGTTGTTCCCGACTCTAGGGGGCGGTGCTCATCTCTGTTTCAAAGCCGAAGAGCCAGCGCTGTCCAAAGACATCTCCGTGGTCATGTGGCCGGCATAACTAAACGCCAAAGACGCACGGAACGTTGTTACCTTCCCACCAAAGGTGGTTCTTATTTTTCTACTTACATTTTTTACATGCTTTCGAACTGCTAGGTTGGCAGAAGCTGGGACAGGTAACGGGAGCTCACCCCATTACGTGGCATTAGGGATTTGAACCGCTGAACTGCTGACCTTTCGATCGACAAGCTCAGCGTCTTAGCCACTCAGCCACCCTGTACTGACATGCAAAATGTTGAGCATCTAGCATTTTTGCACAGGCTATTCAACTTTGCTCTGTGCCCTGACATTGCTTCCTGTGTACAGCACAGTGAAAATCCCTAATCCACGCTTTCAAAAGCAGAGAGAGGAAAAAGAACAGGATGCAAGTAAAGTAGTACTGATCAGCAAAGCCAGCAAGGAGCGGATACAAATCAAATAATGCTACTTTGCTGCCTCTAACACAAGTCCGGGCTGCTCGTAAAGAAAAGATAACGGCTCCCTTAAGTCAATTAAACTGATCAATGTTCGATGAAAATGATCTCAGCGCTATCACTGAAACAGAACATACCTAAGAGAAACCCTGAGATTCGGAAAAAGAAACACAGGGAAAAAAACAAGGTTGGAAAAAGCATCGTCTTCTTCCCCTTTCAGAACAGAACAGAAGATTTTTGGTTTCGAAGATTTTGATCCTTTTGGCTTATGAAGGCAATGAACTGTGTTCCTTCCTTCCCACGAAGGAATGAAATCCAATACTTGTGCCATTGAATTCCTCTATTACTCCCAAGCTCCCGGCAAATTTCTCATCCTATAATATCACACCCAAAACCCAGTAAGTGTATTATCAGGCAATTTACCTGCGAGCCCATGTTGGACTTTGATGTGGAATTTATAACGGCCTGATAAAAATGTGTTGATCTTTATGAAACAAAACTGACCAATTCAGGCAACAGAACAGGATGTAGCTCATTAACAGGTAATAAATTAATAAAAGTCCCAATGGGGCTGCTGCCCAAGTTAAGACAAAGGCTTGAGCAAATATACTTCATGGACCTCGTGTTCCTGCTTACCTTCCTGATCTGCATTTATCTCCCCAACCTTCCTCCCCTCCCTGCTCTCTAAACATGCAGCCACCAAAAACTGTCGCAATATCTAAAGCTCCTTGAAAATCCCCAAATCCAACCCCTTTGCCCCCTTTCTATTGCTCCTCTTCCTCTTCCCCTCCGTCCTTCACCATACTTTGCCAGCTTCTTCCTGGGATCTCCACCAGCACATCAATCCAACCACCATCAAAAGAGTGTCCAGAACACTGTCCAGCCCTGTTAAAAGAGATCTTATTCCTTGAATTTATATTCTGAGTCTCCAAGGTAAAGGTAAAGGTTCCCCTCGCACATATGTGCTAGTGGTTCCTGACTCTAGGGGGCGGTGCTCATCTCCATTTCAAAGCCGAAGAGCCAGCGCTGTCCGAAGACGTCTCCGTGGTCATGTGGCCGGCATGACTAAACGCCAAAGGCGCACGAAACGCTGTTCCCTTCCCACCAAAGGTGGTTCCTATTTTTTCTACTTGCATTTTTTACCTGCTTTCAAACTGCTAGGTTGGCAGAAGCTGGGATAAGGAACGGGAGCTCACCCCATTACGCAGCACTAGGGATTCGAACCGCTGAACTGCCGACCTTTCGATCGACAAGCTCAGCGTCTTCAAGTAGAGGTAATATTGGAAAAAGACTAATATGGGGCAGGGGGAAGAGTCTTCAGGGATAAAGTTGCCCTCTAGGGATTGCCCAACCCTGATCTTCTTTAAACAGTGAGTAAGGAAGAATGAACTCAAAAAGCGTAAAAGCAAAAATGCTTGACAAATAGTCTTCCCAGTTCTTTCATATTTCTTCACCTCAAACACATCATCATCGAGGAATGAAAATTGCAAAATAAGTGATTTTTCACTAGCTGGAGCAACTTCTGATCCCCTTCCACTAGCAGAGGAGCAATATCTGAAGGACCCAGCTCCCAAAGGCTAGGCCAAGAGTACCCTTCTTACAATTTCCTTAATGATCATGTTTCATGAAGAAACATGCAACTCAATCGGATTCTTATGGAAAAAGCCATTCTGCTTGGGATTTGGCTAATCCCCATAAGAATGTTTTAAGGTTACTCTTTCGCTATGAAAGGCCTTTATTTCTGCTTGGCAAGACTTCCTAAAGCATTGAGAGCGGGAGGAGGCAGGGAGATCAACTAAGTGGTAGCTGGGAAGCAACATAGGCATATACACTCATGGTTTGCATCTGCATCGTATCTCCAGCAAGCTTTGTAGGGGGACTTCCTCTTCTGGTCGTCAAAAATCGGGAGTCTTGTGGCATCTTTTCAAACTACTGTAATAGAGTTTATTAAAAGGTATTTATTAAAAGCTACAGTTCCATGGCCCTGAAGTTAATGGAGTGAGCAATAGTTCACAAACCACTATGGCTTTTAATCAAATCTGTAAATCTGAAAAGGTGCTGCCACACTCCTTCTGATTTCTGTATGAGCTTGTGTAGATTAATAGCTGATTCACTCTTTGCCAGTTGGGTTCCAGTTTGACTTGGGTTGCTCATACAATTCTGATTTTATAAAAATACTAATAATACTGACTAGAAGAGCGCCAAAGAATGGAGGCTGTTGAATTCTGGTGCTGGAGAAGACTCCTGTGAGTCCCTTGGACTGCAAGGCGATCAAACTGGTCAGTCCTAGAGGAGATCAACCCTGACTGCTCTTTAGAAGGCCAGATCCTGAAGATGAAACTCAAATACTTTGGCCGCATAATGAGAAGGAAGGACTCACTGTAGAGAAACCTAATGCTGGGAAAGATTGAGGGCAAAAGAAGAAGGGGACGGCAGAGAACGAGGTGGCTGGATGGAGTCACTGAAGCAGTCGGCGTGAGTTTCAATGGACTCCAGAGGATGGTAGAGGACAGGAAGGCCTGGAGGAACCTTGTCCAGCGGGTCGCGATGGGTCAGACACGACTTCGCAACTAACAACAACAGCTGACTAGAAACAACAATATTATAAAGTTGCAACAATGGTCAATTTGGAATATTTGCAAGAAATAGCATCTCTCTACTTTAGAATTCAAAGGGATAGGCACTTGCCCAGACTTAACAACGGTCGATCAGAAAGGTGAAAAAGTCCGAATAGTGGTGTGACAGAACCCGGAGACAGCAGAACACAAGAGAAATTCGCAACTTATCACAGGCCTGCAAATACAAGTAGAATGACAGTGGCAAAAGAATGAAAAAATAGGAATAATACACTTTGGGTGCAATACTAAAACATCTAACGCACCGCTTGAATATCTTTGGCATTAACAAAATCATCAGTCAATTAATCGCAAAAGGCAATTTTACTTGGACATCTTTCAATGACCCCTTTTAACACCATCGAACAATATCTCCCTATCCCAGGTTTTTTTTTGGAAAAGACTTGCTAGGTAGCCCCAAAGGGTTTCCGAAAGAGTGTAAACGACCAGATGACTGCAATATAAATCCTTCCATTCCCCACTATTCAGTCGGAACTGAAGAAGCTTCTTGGATGAGAAGCAAAACGTCTTCAAGGAAAAACAAAAGCCAGTTGCCTCTTGAAAAAGGCGCCTTTGGGACAACCATGACTTGGACGATTGAGAATCTCTATAGACTCGACGTGATAGGTAGATAAAAATGCCAAATCCAGTCTAAACACTTGGCCGACTGTGCAACCCACAATAAAAAATGATTCTGCGAACCCAAATGCTGCCCTCCCGTTGTTAAAAAAAGATAATCTGTCCCTACCAAGGAGCCACTTCATACATCCAGCAGGAGAGAACGAAACCATCCAATCTACTAACCAAGAAGAACGCGAAGCACAGGAAGCATTGTACAGATGTGCCT